>NC_143556.1:70745500-71054000 GCF_054136105.1 Typopeltis vanoorti | reverse complement strand
CTCATGCGGCCCGCATGTTTGACATGCCTGGTTTATAGCAATAGGATAATATAGAAAGGGAGATGGGATGAAAAAGGACTGAAGCTGGACGTCTTGGATGGGATGGAAAAGCAATTTGGTAAGAATGAGTCGACCAAGTACTGAATGCAATGTCACCTTCTCTAGGCATTCACTAACGACTGGTGTTTATTTTATTTTATTTTATAAAATGCTATATTAGTCAACTTATAACTTGAAGTAAGAATATTTTATCCTAACTTGTATTGACGGCCTGTGAAAATTTTCAGTGATTATAAAGAAACAGCATTGGTATGTATAAACCTCAAACTTTATTTTACAGTGAGATACAATTTCTCAACAGTGCGAATATTTCATAAAGATTTAAAAATTACGATTTTAAACTGAATGGTTTGCTTGGCAAGATTTCTCAGTTGTGCAAGAGTTTTCGGAGGTAAAAAAAGTAAAAAAAAAAAAAAATTCTTCAGTTTTTTTTCGTTGAATTAAAACAGCTGTAGGAACATAGCGTTTAGCAAATGATAACAGTGATATTAAAAAAAAAACAACTATAACTGATATTTCAATGCAATTGGGAACCATTGTTTAGCAGCAGTGGTGCACGGTCAGTTACTTTCGATTCTTCAGATCAAGGCTGGATGCTAATTATAACAAAAACCTTGTTGTCGATTTAAAAGGTGTTTCTGAGTAGTCTGGTAATAACTTTCCTGGCGCTAGTTGTGCAGAAGAAAGGCTTGCATGGGCAATTCTAATTATCGACTAGATAAAAAAAAAAAGCCTGGGATTTTTTATGCCTTTTTTTTTCAGTCGATTCTAAACGTTAATTGATCTCAGGCGAGTAGATTAAAAAAAAAATATTCTTTCTTATTGAAACCACAGTTTTTAATCACGTGAATCAGCACAACTGACTGTACAACTCACATGATTAAATACAAGTAAATACGGGTTGGGATTAGGAACACTGCCTTTCGTTTAGCTTGCAGTTCAGTGTAAATGCGCTGAACTGCAAAGATGAAATATGGAGACTGGCTGCCCATTGATTTCCAAAACGTCAGGGATACAACAGTATTGGATACACCTTTTTCTGGAATAAAAACGAAGAATTTTCCTTCCCCCCCTTTACCAGTTTGTTACTCAAAATAATTTTATATGCACATTAGCAAAAACTCGCGAAATGTTTGCTTTTCAATTGATTTGGGGATCACGACTGAAGCAACAGACCAAGCGACCTGCATTGTGTATGGATGTTAAATACAGGTGCTCTCCAAATAATTCGTTTTGATAATGGGAAAACTAACCGCGCGGTTAGCCTAGTGGCTTTGCGCTTCGCAACCATATGCCTCGGGAAGGAGTGTCCCAGGTTCGATTCCCGTTGTAGACGTGAGGAATTTGAGGATCTTCCTCAGGCAGAGCCAAGTTAGCCGGTCTTGGGCGCGGTCAGTAGGGGGTTTTTTCCGCCAGTTTATCTGGTGTTTTTCATCCCGCAAACAGGCAAACCGGCCCCGTGAACATACGCCTCTACAGTCAAAAATATCTCCCCCCCCCCAGCGGCAGACCAGGCGACGGGTCGCTTGGGAGTAGTACTAACAAGAAGTCGCATCTAAAAGTAACACGCGGACCCTGCATAGGAAGCGGGAATAACGCGTAGAAGAAGAAGAATGGGAAAACTGGTTTGTGGAAGGAGAATTCTACCGCCTCTGCATGAGATCAGTTAGTCGCCTCTTAGTTGAAATTTTTATTTTAAAATAGCATGTTTTTTTTTTTTTTTTTTTTTTTTTTTTTTGAAATAATACTGCATTTCTTCGATTATTATATTTTGCCATTTGATTCGAAAGACAGAATTCCAAATAGATTATTGGTTGGCTTATCTGTGCTCTCATTACTGAAATCTTGAGAGAATTTTAGATTGGTCCAGATTTTTTTTTTTTTTTAATTGGTTATTGGAGAGCATAGTTGCCTGCATATTATTAATCTCCCAGTATTGTCGAAATAAAAGATCAACTGAAAATTCTGACTGTATTTTACATTAAAACGCCTGTGGATTTTGCATATATTCATTCATCCACTTCTTATTTGTCTGAGACCGATTGAGTCCCCTAATTAGGTTTTAGGCAATTATTACAGCCGGCTTACTAGTCTTGTATTGCATTCCTATGGGTGAGTAGATTGTATGTAGATGTGTGTTCACTGGGACGGTTTGCCAGTTTTGAGGGATGAAAAACGAGTTTTCGGGAGGAAGTCCCTCTACCTCCTTATGAGACTGGCGAACTCACCTTTAATTGAAAAATCTTGATTAAGTTCTTAATTCACGTCACAGCCAGGATTCGAACACAGTATAAGGATCCAGTTTATAAACATTTCATTTAACTAAGAAGTACGAAAAATAAGTTTTAATTTACAGGCGTGAAAAGTGAAAACTATAACCAAGAAAGCCACTTTGCAATTGAGACAACCAAGTTTTTTAAGCTTAAGGAACTCTTTGCTCCTGTTGACTTACTCCGTTAGAAATTTTAGAATTTCTCCAGGTAAGTTTCATAGCGAATGTCAGGTCCGGAGTAAATGAGAAATAGCGCTTCCCATTGAGATCGAGTTGTTAAAGTGGTACATTTTTCATCTCAAACAGCTGTGAAAAATATAGAGAAGTCTATATGATTCAATGCTGTCACTTTCAAAGCTTCTGTTTCATATATCTTACGAAGTGTATAAACCGATTTGTTGCTTTGTCGGTAATATTAAGCCTCTCCTTTCAGAAACTGCAATGTGCAAGTAAAAAAAAAAAAATTCAAGAATATCTACACTTCTTTAAATGCCGTTCTCTACAACATTCTCTCAGGAGGAAAGATCCTACGCGCTTTCAGTCTTTCAAAAAATAATCAAATATGTAGATATAGATCTCGTTTCTCACAAAATAAGTCAAATTGATTCTCCCTGATAAGAGACCTCTGTTCCTCATTCTGCAACAAATTTTTCTTGAATTGACAATACCTTAAAGCTCCTAATAGCATGACCACATCATATCAATGGGTTCCTCAGCAAACGACCGGAATTTACCTAAATGGGTTTCTCTTATTTAAAACTGTAATCGAACAATATGCTATCAGTGAGTAACAAAAATTCAATTGCAAAATAGGAATTCTTCAAAACGGTGTTTTCTGTATACCGATTCGTAGCAAAGCTATCCCCCCCCCCCCCGATGCACATCCCAACCTTGGAGAATGAGTTGTATGTCCTCTTTTCCTTGCCAAGAATTAGTAAATGTATGATATTTATGAGATAATTTACGTATAGGCTGTGTTCTCTTTCTGTCGATTGAAGAGAAACTGCTTATCGCTTTGTAAAAATTAGTTGCTGCAATAAAGCATACGTATTGTTAGTATTAATTATAATTATTAAAAACCTCTAGCTTCCGATCTAAATAGTTATAGAGTACCCTGTTTCGAATCACGAAATCTTCAAAGACGTACGTTTGATTCATTGTTATAATACCAAAACGACCTTTTGTTGTCTAAATGCTAAAATTGCCAAGTCATAACTGAAAATTCAAGTTTGGGCATCATGAAACCTGAATCGCTAGTCACTCAGCTGTTCTCGCCCTATCGAACAGCCTAAAAGTTACTGACATCTTATAACTGATTACTGGCTTTAAATGAGGCGGCTTACGGCGTGCAAAATACCTGAGCGTAACTACAATGTTGAGGAAGATATTCGAAGGCAAGTAACTCCTTCACATTTCCTTTGCTTTGGCCTTGTACAAAGACCAGAAGGCCATTTCAATCTAATAACAGCAGTTATTAATACAGCTGTCATAGAGGTCAATGTGCGGTGTTTTTGTACTGTCTTAAAAATTAGCATTTAACTGTAATGTTGGTGATGCAGCATAAACAAGATGGATGAATAAAACAGTTTTGCTGTGTACCCGTAAATTGTAAATTTCACCACAAATGTAGACTGAACGCCTTTTATAAAAGATATCAATACATATATAAATAATTTGTAATGAATATTGTAGTTAAATATTACAACAGTAAATTTGCCAATAGCAAATGCATGAACCTCCATAGCTCTAAAGTGACAATGCCCTTAAGTGGAAAAGACATACAGAATAACTATTTATAGGAATTTCAACTAAAGATAAGTTTAGCCGGTCTTATTTGGATGTAGAAAATTTTTCTTTCTAGAATCTTGGGTTTTTTTCTATCCGCAAAACATACAAATTGGGCCAGAGAACGCATGTCTATAAAGTATCTTCCAATGGGCATAAGACTTAACCACCTCACTTCATCAAATTATAAAACCGAGTACTTGGAATTTTTAAACTGATCCCATCCACGAGAGGTTTGGTTAATTAACTTACCGTGGATGAGTAATTGGAATGCGTGTGGAACTTGCTTAGAATAAGCTTCATAATTCTAGCAGAATCAAAAAAAGAACAGCTAAATCAGGAAGAATAGTCGATATTTATTTATTATCTCATAAGTAAGTAAGCAATGTTTCCTTCTAAAACTTCGTTACTTTCTCAGTTACTTTCTAAAATTTTCAAATCCTCAGTTGGTGTTTTGCACTACCTCTGCATGAACTCTGCCCATTATATTTGTCTTTTTGTTTTCAATTCAACATTCGATGTAGCTGTTAGGCCAGTGAAAAAAAAAAATTAAAACAACTTTGTACTTCACAGGAAATTGTTTAATCCTTTACCCAAGCACGTGCTTTACCTTCACGTGCAAACAAAAATTGCACGTGAAGGTAAAAATAAAAAAAGTGTCAGTATCCTATAATGCATAGCACACCTTTTTCGGATATGTATATTGCCATGCATTATGAGAAGGGTTTCGAAAGACATGCTGTGTATTGTAAGTAGGCATCTGATATTAAGTGGACAGCCTCTGTATATAAAGTAAGTACAAGTTGCCTAATCATGAACTTCACGTGCAAACCTTTGTTCGCTAAGGCTTGGGTTAATGATTAAAACAAATAATTTCTTATTAACCGTAATTTACTTTCTGACCAAGTTTACTACTATCATTGAATAATACAGTACAATATACAGGTAACTAATGCTGAAATTTTAATTATATTTATTTATTTTATTTTATTTTTTTATGCACCCGATCATATTCCGAAAATTATTTCAAAGACCAAATATCGTTTTGCCTACTTGATATAAAACAGTGATGGATATGCCTTATCCTTCCCTTTTTTTTTTTTTTAAATAGGGTTCAATGCCATGTTGACGGCTATTAAAGCCTGAAAACCTTGAAAAATAAAATAAAACTGCATACAGAACAATTTGAAGAAAATGTCTTTTTTGTGATTTGCAATTTCGAATCTCATTACAATTGGCCTTTTTGTAGGCTGCCTTAGCAGGACGACGTTTGCCAGGATGACATTATGTTAACATTGCAGCTTACATGACACAAATACAATAAATACACTGGTGCCCAAAAAGCTATAGACGAACTACATTTTTAGGTGTATACATTTTTAGGTGTATATGAAACAAATTTTCATAATTACAGCAAAATGTGGACATAAATTTATTGCCAACATACTTATATTACACAAAATATGTGTTATAAATCTCGTATAAATTAAATTGCATTTCGTTTTTAGCAAAAGTCACAAATTTCCTAATGGGACGTAGTTAAGGAATTGATGTATAGTGCTTATAGAAAACTATATGTGGAGAGACATTTCACTATGGAATATGTCCACCTCAAGCTGTAATGCATCTCTCACAACGTCGTACCATGCTTAGCACCAAGTGATTCAGGAGTTCTTGGGGCAAATTGGCCCACTCCTCTTTCAGAGAAAGGATAAGGCCTTGTTCGTTTCTTGGAGGGAAATTTCTAGCAGTAGTGCTTCTCCCAATTAAGTTCCAAACGTGTTCTATGGGGTTGAACTCTGGGCAGCGTGCTGGCCACTCTATTCGATTAATATCTCAAGAAGTATCTCTACTGCTCGAGTATACGATGTGGTGTGACAATGCGATTCATAAAAATGAATTCTTCGCGTACAGCACCACGGAACAATCGAAAATGATAGAAGAACTTCGTTGCAATATCGTTCACCAGCTATATTCCCTTTTTCCACACTTGTAGCTCGGTACGTCTATTAAGCATTGCTTCCTTACACCATGATCTCAAGCACCGCTGTATTTATCCGTTTCAAGAACATTCTCGCGATGGTAAACAGTACTACCTTTCATGCCAGATCCAGTATCATCTAGAATCGGAGGAAAGACCAAAATGACTCATCTGTAAAGATTACATTAGCCAACTAGCGTTTTGTCCATTTTTTCTGGATACAACACCACTGGAAACGTGCTCTACGGTAAGCTGTAGATAAAGGGACGCAGACTACAGGCTTTCAGACGTCTTGCCACAGTTTTTTGAAATATCCGCGCACCTGTGCTTGAATGGAGCCGACTTGCAAGCTGACCTGCCGTTGTGCGTCTATCAAGTTTTGCTGTTATGGCACCAAAAATCTGTCTCTTAGCAAACGTATGGAATACATTTCATTGGTTTGAAACGCTGCCCAGAGTCTGCTTACAACACTATGTGAGATTCCAAACTCTCTGGCAAATCAGCAAGTTTGCGGCCTTCTTCAAGCTTTCCAATAATTCTTCCCCGCGTGAAATCATCTAGTGATGTATTTGCGACACTACAAGACATCCAAGTCTGCAACTTTATTCCTTCACGAAAAGAGCTGCCTTCAAACACAATTTGATTAGCGCAGCCTTTTGACTTTTATTCTGTTGAGTGTTACCACGTGATTCCTTTGCGCGCGATTCGAAAATTTGAATGTGTACCCGCTTTCTACTCGAAATCGTCAGTTATGCAAACTGCCACAAGCTGATTCGTTTGAATTTGCAGCTGCAATCTTCAGGAATAGTGTTCGCCCTTAGGTTTTGGACACCAGGGTATATGCCAAGTAACGAGTGAATGAAATTACTTCTTTGCAAAATACCTTAGCTCTCTTAATATTTTCCATTGAAAAGAGACCAATCTTTGAATTTAATTTTAATTCAGCATAGTTTTTAGTATCAGCAGAAGGAATGTTTCGAGAAGGACATATATGGCATCTTTATATCAAAAAGAAACAAACGAAACAAATGAATGTCAGAAGAATACGCTCCTGAAAGTCTTCCTAGAAAATAATTCATTAGATCACGATATTGGCCATTATGATGTTGAATTGCGGGCGCACACACACACGCGTTCCGATCCTCAGTATCTGTTCACCAGTTTCATGTAGATAAACTAAAACTTGCAATGTGACAGTTTCGACCAGATTCGACGAATGATTGAAATACAGAGTGCACCTAATAAACTTGCTATGTAATGTGTATTTGGGAATTTAAATGAGGCAAGCAATGTGCTCAGTAAAACAATTTCAAAGAATTATAGGTATTATTTATGGAAAAATTCCCATGTTACGCCTGTAAGTAAATATTATTTATCCTAGTTTTGTTTAAGGGTACCCTTTTTTATAATGTCATTGGCTTTTTACTCAATTTTTAGGGCATTACTGATGTTTTGAAGACAGATATAAAGAATATATAGGAAGAATAATTCGGGCATACCTTTGTAGGATGTTGCTGGTTGTATTCTTATTCACGGCATCCGGCGTATGGCGATATACATTTATCTGATGTTGAGGTATGACTGAAAGGAAGGGAGGTTTGGAAATGTAGGATAGAGAGATGTGAGAGAATTATCGGTGAGGCATTCATATTTAAAATTCATATGGTTTTTTAAGGGTGGGCAGAGAATTCTTTGGGAGGGGAGGTGAAAGATAGAAATTTTTGGGGAAGGAGAAGGATATGAAGGATATTAATTAAGTAAAACTTCATATAAAGGAAACTGTTTCGGGATCAGTAATAAAAAAAAAATTAAGGAGTGAAAATAATCCTAGTCATGTATGTTCGGTTGAAGGGGTATCATGCAATTCAGATATTTACTAAGTCATTTCACATAGTGTGATGTGAAGTGACTTAGTAAAGATCGATGTAGTAACTAAAAATTCCTCGAGGCCTTTTTTTTTTTTTACACGAGCCTTTATGGATATAAGTATCGAGACAGCGCTGTATTTCAGGAAGGAAATGCAAAAAAAAAAAAAAAAAAACTAAATTGAGAGCACACACACACACACACACACCTCAACAGCGTGCGCGTTCTGTGCAATTGATCTAAATACATTTTCCACCCTTCCGTGTATCGTTGGTGGACGCATCGGTCTGACTAGTGCTACGTTTCAGTCAGTTTGTCCCAAAGGTTGAAATCAGGTCTCTGCTAAGTTTTCCCCCATCATTTAGCTAAAGTCATGTTGTAATAGCACCTGCAAAATGACATAACATAGTGTATTGTCGAGCTGAAAGAGCCAAGGATCTATTCTGTAACACTGCTACAACATTGATAGTACAGTATTACAATATCCAGACGCGTTGCATTTTTTTGTCGATATTAATCCTTCCAAGGACTACAACTGAAAGTATGTGTCTATACCAGCTCCAAACCATTATATCCACACAAATTTCACGGTTTGACTGATTCGTTCAGGCACAAGGTATTCTCCTCGCATCGTCAAACCCACACTCATCTATCCAATCGGAATAGGATATGGTCTGATTTGTCGCTCAATATCAGACTTCGAACGTTTTCTACAAATAGGTCACTGTTCTTTGTGTAAATGTATTCAATGTTAGATAGTTAGATTGTCATATTTGATGTCTAGCAGAGTATGTTTGCAGTTCTCTTTAAGCACTGTCTCAGTGCTATTAATATGACTGTAGACTTTGAACTTCTGCGTGACTGTTTCCACATCGACTGCCTCGGTAGCCTTCTGATACTTTGGTATTAGCTTTGTGGATCTTTGCAATTTTTGATTGAGGTGGCACCATCATATTTTTGCTGATAATGTTACCTGCAGCTCCTCATGAATGCTGCAATAAGAGGTAGGCCAGTGTTAAGGCATCAAATGATACTCCCCTTCCGTAATTCGTAAGTTCTTGTCCATTGACAGTAAACAGTTGCCAATGGGATATACGTAGTCTTGTACAGTAGTCAGGTGTGACGACAGAAATAGACATATTACTATGTTTCATTGTAAAGCAGGGAGTATCGTAAGTAATCTTGGCATCAGTCAAATCATAAAGTGGAAAATTTAATGTGACATGAGTGAGCCAAATTATGTTAAGGAACACTGAACATCTTTATTTGTGAATAAAAATAAACCAAAACAGGCGAGTCATCAAAACGGATGTTTCCTCCATCGCTCATAGCACTTGTCACTCATGATTTCCTCCCCTTTATTTATCATCTTGAAACAAGAATGAAGCATTAATGAAAGAAGGAGGTAGTTATCCCTCGAGTTGAGCGAGGTGTAAAACAAAATTTTAACACAGATATTTATAGAGGAAAATATTACAAACCTTAACCACTGAACGGGATAGTTACTACTTTGATTTACACGGCTCAGATAGTTAGATACACTGAATAAAACTGTACATAATCAGTTCTCTCTTTTTTTCAGAAGAAATTATATATTCAACACTAAACAGATCAATGTGAATACTATATTGCTTAAAAAAAAACATTCAATATATATATATATATATATATATATGCATAGTGAGAGAGCCATAAATCTGGTGGTGATGCATAGCAAACAGTTTTTCATGAAAAGACAATCATGGTATTTATTTGTCCAGTGAAGACAGGTAAACAATTTTTCACAACCACAAAATATACTTATCGCGACGCGAATGTTCAGTCTTCACACGTTCTAGTTTAATGTTTGACAGTTACATTACACACATTGCTTCTACAGAGGCGATAACTCAAGTGAGCTCAAATATCTTGAGAAGGAGGCCACCATGTAACAAAAAATAAGCAGAACTGAATAAAGACCATAAATATTGAAAAATTCTGAAATGCCGATTAATTAAGGAAGAAAGGGAAATTGGAAGGACTTTTAAAATGGAAGAGGCACAAATTAGCGATTGTACTCCATTTTAAAGACTGAAGATTTTTTTCTTGTTTTTTTTTTTCAAAACATTGCTTACTTATATTCATAACGGATGTGTGTGAATCTCATTTGCGAAAGGCTATAAACCTATAGTGCTATTAGGGCAAATGAAAGGCTAGGCATTAGATAATCTGGAAACTAATAAAATGGAACTCTAAGATTCTAGCCCTCCCATAAGCAGGCTAGTAGATGAATTTCATCGCTTGGTGAAATTCATCTACCCCATAATACCCCATAATAAATGCATTCACAAACATTTATATCCACGGCGTAAGTCGAACCCACAATCTGTTAGCCGGAGAGCGAGGGGGAGACCCTCCCTAATCGGCCAACCAAAATGGCATCCACCCTCTAAAAACATCTAACATTGTATATGGATGCACATAGTGCATTAATAATTTTGAAACTTTTGTGTAAAACCATGGCCCCATTTATGGGAGGGGGTGGGTTGAAGTAGCTTGAAAAACTTCAGTGTTTGGTCTCTAGAACAGTGTTTCCGGATTCTGTAAAAATATGAAACAAAGATTTAAAAAATGAAATTAAAAAATAATAAATCTTTAACCCACCCACATTACTTAATGCACTATATGTTTATACCCTTTACTGGTGAGAGTCACATCAAATTAAAAGTTTTCAGCCAGTCAAAACTTTAGAACACATCAGTATAACTAAAGAAAAAAAGATTCGTGTGTAAAATTTAAAAAAATTGCATCAAGTTGAACTCGCTATAAGTATTAATGATTTTCACAGAAATTAAGTTTTTGATTTTAATTTTGAAATAAATCTTATGAATTAAAATGTCGCATTCTTTTATAATAATTATCAAACATTCATTTGATAAAAGTTAAGCCTTTTAGTAAACAACCAACTTAAGGAATGAATAAAAGTTCTCCAACACATAAACCGCTTGGCAAACAATGATATCACCATCTTTCACGGACATCAGTGAAATTGGCTCTATCGCTACTTGAAATATCACTTCTTGAATTGGCTATAAAAATAGCCAATTCAGGTAGTGATACTTCTATTATATTTAATTATTTGGTATATTTAAACTACCGATAAGTTTAGTCACAAATAAAAGCTCTCATACACAGATCGCTTTATAATCCCCTTTCACTCTGGGGAAAGTGTTGTAAAATACTTTCAGATTATTGTTATTTACAAAGTTAGAATTTATTAAAAACTTCTGATATATTCAAGCTAGAGGAAGAACTAAAACAGAAAACGTTTCGTCCCGAGAAACGTTTTTAAGGCATGGTATGGTTCTAGTAGCATTCTCATACGTAGTGTGTAGTATAATTTCGTGAATTTCCATTTGTGAGTGAGTTTCTATACTGGAACTAGACACTAAAAGTATATCTGTATAAACATTAAGCAAAGAATTAATACGAAAGTAAACTTTTTAACCCCAAAACAGACAATTTCATTTGGATACTTTTTCTGCAAAGTGGCATGCCTAACGTAACTTCACGAAAACGGCATCTCCAAATTTTCATCTCAACATCTATATAACTTGACTAACTTAGATCTTCTCCCAGATTAACCCGAAGGCACACAGTAATACGTTGTTATAACTTGACTAATAATAATTCAAAATAGAGTCACCCTTGATAGATCCTTCACATACATGGAATATCTACAAAATCAATGAAAAACGTAATTCATAATCGTATAGTTTCAGAAATTTACAGGATTGACATGAGGCGTGAAAATAAATACACGGCGGATAACTGCGCTTGCTTTAATGTTCCCAAAATACTGTTTAACTTCCCAAAATACTGTGTCCCTGTATGGATGACTCTGTCTCACACACAGAGAAAAGGGTTTCCCTTCTTCGGAAAACTGAGGTTTTTCATTCCGCAACCAAGCAAACCGGCCAAGGGAACACGCGCAATTTACAAACAAAAAATTTATGTTTAGGCGTAAGACTTGACCATTATATCCTAAATGTCGGTTAGGAAAAAATCTTGACAGATCATGGGCCTTAAATTTAAGCCTGGAAGTACTGCGCATTATTGCCTGCATGAACCGCACTCAAGAATAGACACCTAGCTTAATCACTAAATCAGGGTCCTTACCAATGCGATTAGATCTACTGTCGTCGTGAGCTTTTACCAATCTCAATAAAATTATCAAGATATCCATATGTATAGCCCAGCTCGAGGAAGGCGAGTTGAATTGTTGAGAGTTACGGCCAAAGGAATTAAAGCTATGAGGTCATGCTTCAATTTTCTCAAATCAGGATTAAGCAAATTCCGGGAGGTACATTCCCCATTATCCTTTAACTGAAGTTGCAACTTATTTTTAAGCGCCCATGCCATAGATATGGCAAGTTAAGTATATTACGCCATTATGTCTATCGACTGCATGAGTAATCGGGACGATTCGTTTGTTTTATATGGAGAGGATCCACCACCTTATGAGACTAACTTTCAGCAGTAAAGCCATATTCTTCTGGCTGGATTACGAAGAAGCTATCCTCTTAAGACAGGCATGGATCCAAATTTTATTCTAAAGAATGGTTGATAAATATCAAACGAGGAAGCGACTGCAATATTGGAGAAGCAACTGAAAGATGCTCATTTTTATTATTTTTCATTTTCCCTTATTTAAGATTTGAAATGTTATTTTCTATCATATTTCAGCCTTCCCCTTTCAGAAAAAAGGGGAAGGGGGAATAAGAGGTTTCATTACTGAAATTCACAATTTTTTTAAACTGATTTCTTTGATATGTGTCAGTGTATCAAGACCTACCAATGGACAGGCATACCCGGCTGGATTTACTCTGTCTCAGTTATAATTAAGATAATTTCTCTTAATTAAAAAAAAAAGTACACAGACTATGCAATATTTTTGTCATGTAATACCCGTAGCTCTTTTATTGTATGTATCGTATGAAAGCTTATACACTTTTCTTCTCTGTCAAATGTCAAGTGGTGTTATTTATTCGACCATCCATTAGAGTTAGCACTAATATGATAGGTTTTGTGTAGTTATAACAAGTGTATTTCGTAGCGTGCATTAAACGGTTACTCCTTTTTTGAATACAGGTTTTCTGCCTGTTTAGTGTATCTGTTGTCGGCGTAACCAGCAAGTTAAGTATATCATGTTTCAACTTTCTGTAACTTATAGCACGGTACTAGACCAACCAAACAGCCGGGCTTTACATACATTGGCATTTGTAAAATTGATACTTTCTAATTAAAATCAGGAAATCGTGGCGACACTTTTCGATAAAAATTCAATGTTATCGATTATTCTATTAATAAAAATTTAATTTTCGATTTAATTTCTGGTACGCTACTGGTACGCTATTGCCAGCTATCCTCATGTATTTTTATTTATTTTTATTTTTTTAAAGCACATTCTAAGTCTCCATACATAAAACTTTCTTTCTGGTACACATCCAGGGCCGTACTTATGCATATGAGCATGATGCTCTAGCTGGGAACCCCGAAAAAGGGTCAATTTAAGAGATCCAAACAACGAGAAGGGTCCCGGAGCACTTCAGCACCTCCAGCCTCGAGAAAATTGTAAGTACAGCCCTGTACACAGACATATCATGAGAATATTGTTCATAAACACTGCTTTGTTTCATGACTATGAACAGAAATCGCAGTTAAACATATTCACATGTTATAAACTTTCCTTCCTTTCTGTAACTTATAGCATGGTACTAAACCAGAAGCAATCGTTTGTCATTTTTGTTTAAAGTGAGGAAATAAAATGTTTATTACATTTGAGTAGTAGCATTTTATCGAAACAAATAGAAATTTGAAGTACAGAAGGATATTTTAGATGACAGGATTGCCTTAATGGATTACTAATCGTAAGACAAGCAAAGAGTCATAAGATTCATTGCGAGAGATCACTCCAGTCGTCAACCAGCTCCTTTCCAAACTTCAAGTCCTGAATATTTGTCCTTCAAGATTAGTTTAAATGAAGTCTTAAATGAGAAGGTCAATAAAATTATTACGTCTGAGATTTGGACGTTCTTTTCAATAATCAAATGTGTGATGAAATAGTTTCGCAGTAAATTTTCTCAGTAATGTAAACTGTGTCCTTTCGAATATGTTGAATATTCTTCTACCTGGAAAGGCAGCTAATTATCTTTCTATGACCTTTTTGACAAGTCTCCATGAAGAAAGAAGTAATAATATTAAATGTTTTACTATTAATATACAACTAATAAATCGGCGTGATTTATTAGCTATGTACAGCAATCCCTCGATTAGTGCGCCTAATGCGTTCTTTAAAACAGGCACATTAATCGAAAACGCACTAATCGAGTATAATAACCTATGAAAAAAGTATAATTCGTTCCTCAAATTTCTTTTTTTTACCCTTGATTTTTTTTTATAAAAGAATTAGGGTATATCTCAGGGCCTAGTTAAAGGGAAACTATGAAGCTGAAAGACAATAAAACATATTCAAAATATAAAACATATTCAAAATATAAAACATATTCAAAATATAAATCTATTATTCTGGCGGGCATTCTGTTTCTTTTTTCATACAACTGTCTCTTCTGCAAATTTTCCTGCTTCTCTCTTCACAAGGGCCAGTCTCTAAGCATTGCTATTTAAAAGTTTCGGTTGCACGAAAAATATTTTAAATTTGTTTCTGTGAAATCTCTTTGGGCTTGTCAGTGATTAAATTTTCTTCATATTCTTCAGGATCTTCTAGCTGTGCATCTAAATTTAGCAGGTCGGAATCACTCAGTTTCTCAGAACGAGATCTAATTAACTTAGATTCATTTGAAAAGCCTCTAAAATCATTTGCACAATGTGGAAGAATGTGCTTCCAAATGAAATGTGCTTCCAAATTATTGCTAGCAGTAATTTCATTTGACTTTGAGACTTTATAACCGGTCTGAGCAGTGGTGTAGCTAGAGCTTTTGCCGCCTGGGGCGGTCCCAAAAATACTACAAAAAAGTCAAAACGACGTATTTACTTTCTGAAGTAAAACTTTAATTTCAACATTCTAAAATGTTATTTTTCTTGCTTTTCTGTTAGCAAAATCATCGATGACATTGGAGAAGTCTATTTCATAGTAATGTAGGTAATTTTAATCAATTTTATTTAGAAAAACTCTTCTCACAACTAGCAACACTTACAGCAATTGTGAGGAAAATTCGCAGTAGTATTACAATATTTGGAAATGAGTTCTCGACACTGTATTTTAGAATTAACTGCAAAAATCAAAAAGGTTCAAAATGTCGCCCGGGCGTATCACCCCACCTCTCAGCCCCACCCTAGCTACGCCTCTGAGGCTGAGATTTCCCTGATTTTGCCAGAAAAGTCTTGGAAGGCATTGGCTTCCAAAAATAGGCCAGTTTCATTGACATTAAATATTTGTTGGTCACAACAGACCCTTATACAATTTTCTTCAAATCTCTGGATAATTTGCGGCCACCTCCTTATCGGCACTTGCAGCTTCGCCTGTGATTAGAACATTATGTAGGCTATTTCCCAAACCACCCAACACTAATGGAATTCTTCTTTTCCATCATTGATAGCCCTTTCTTTCAAGGTTGCAAAGAGACTTGATGCTTTTGATTTAATAAGGTCAGTTCTTAGCAGGATCCGTTTTTGGTTACAATCTTCGATCCGTGTGCAAAGAAGTCTCTCTAATTCAATCATTATAATACTTTGTATTCAGCAGCTTTGCTTAAAATTGCTCTTATAGTTGATTCACCCATTTTTGTGTTCTTGTCTTATCGTTGCTCTGGACTCGCCTTGTTCACTTTCTTTATTATTTCAAGTTTTTCTTCCAATAAGATTACTTTTCCAATCATTTTCACACTTCTATTTTTTGCTTACTAATTCTTTTACTCATGATGAAAGGTTGGGAAAATACTTTCAAATAAAATAAAATGTAAGGAAAATAATTGCAAAGAAGGTACGAGATATGATCAGGAAAATGCTATGAAATTAGCAGACGACATAAATTTTGGCGGTAAAAATTTGGAACATAGTATACATAGCGTACATGGAAGTAGTGTAGTATGCCATTAAAAATAACTTTGTAAAATGTTTCAAGTCAGTAACTAAATGATTTTATTCTGGTGAGTGATTTTTTAAAATCGTTAGCCATAAAAATGTATGGATAGAAAATTTTTAAAATCTGTAACATTTATTTTTAAGATGTATATAGGCGCACTAATCGAATTTTAGAGGCGCACTAATCGAAAACGCACTAATTGGGGCACATTGGGGCACATTAATCGAGGGAATATTGTACTAATATTTAACTAATAAATTTACTAAAAAAATCGACGAAATATTTCGAGTATCCCGCCAACAAAAGGTAAACCTAAAAACTCTTTTTAGAAATAACCGTTTTAATAAAAATTGGTATTTTCCCATTCGCTGAAGGTTTATTTCAGAAACCATATTTAATACACGTTATAAGCATCTGTATGCGGTGAGAAACCTCTACAAGTTTTTGCAGAACCCTAGGGTTCAGCGGAACTGTGTTCCGCTGAACTTTTAAGAAATATCGAGTTTTGTGCGAATGCTTAGCGCATGTAAATATATGCTACATGTACAGTAATTCAAGACAGCCAATTGGCAACTCCTGATGACGTAAACGTATAATACATCCAGGATGGATGCCAAGATTATATCTCCACATCCCGAGAAAAATTTTCTGGGCTGAGCCAGTGAAGCACAGCCAGCCCTATTGTTTTCATGATTCGTGAAAATTCCCCCAACGGTTTCAAATTGAATTCCCGGACAGTGCCTTTACATGGACTATGTTAGATGCGCTAGTTGTTTATGTTAAATCCGGAAACGGCTTCATACATCCTTGTATTTGAAACATTTCCTGAATCTTCCGAAAAGACCAGTGTAGAATAAATGAAGGCTTAAACATGTAGCAAACTGCACAGTTCGAATAAAAACAAATATGATCTCATCTTTAAATTTCAGCACTTTAAAAATTTTTATTTTTATGATACTTCCACAGCCAAGTAGTATTTGTTAGTTCCAATTACAGAAACTCATTTCTAAAGAAATGAGACCAATATGTTATCAGTTATTTCCGTCCAGCTGATCTGTTTTGCCTGAAGAAAACGCTATGACACCTCCCATGTGAGTTTAGCTGACTCGGCTTCGGCTGAAAACTCTTATAAAGGTTCCTGGCGTCCTAGAAAGGATTTGAACCCAGGTATTTTCAACTGAAGACAAATGTCGCGTTGTCTATTCAACTGCGCTAATGAGCTAACGGAGCAGCTTAGACCTTTAAGATATCAAGTATTTTCCGAAACTGATTGCTGTCTAGCAATATTTTGTGTGCGTGTTCGCGCAACCTGGAGTAGAGCAACCAATCGATTTAAACCTGAAATCCTCGCATTATATGAAAAGGATTAGGAACAAAAGAAAAATGTATTGATATTGCATTTCAGAATTTGTAGGGCATAAGTTTTAGAAAACACAATTAAAGAACATTGTTCCGGGGAATGGAAGGAGGGAAGATGAACGAAGAAATGTTAGTTCCTCCTTATTCATCAAAGTCGGATGTCATAACCCACAGCTGAAAGGTTGTTCAATCTATAGTCCATTAGTACCGTGAATGGACAGAAAGTGGAGGAGAAAGAAGAAACTTAAATTTGAAGTACTGAAGTAAAGACAGCAAGACATAACAAGTGAAGGAAAATATTCATTATTGAGTTTGGAGCTGAACTACGAAGGAAGGTTAAGAGACGTTGCACAATTTTTTAAAGATTTGGGGAAGAGTGGAAGAATTACGATCCATTCTAATGACCAGTGAACCATGGAAATATCTGCAGAGAATGCAAGCAGCAAGTAAACATCTGCGCGAAAGAGTATAGTGAATCGGCGAAACACAAATCATTATCAACCTAATTGTACTCTTCTGAATTGAGACATGGATTTTTAGAGAACTCTTAGGGACACAGTCCAAATGTGAGAACGGTATTTATGGCTGGAAGAATTTGAGCTGTATAGTGTTAATTGTTCAGAGGTAAAGTAACGCTTAAAGCAATGAAGAATACTTAATTTCCTGTACAATCAGGAGACGATATACGACTTATATTTATGCCAAGATAGATCGGAGATTAGAAATACTCTTAATTTGCAGATTTAAGGAGATTTCATGGGAGAATACAACATAAAACTAGCGTGTATGAAAACAATACAAAGGAAATGGATAAATGACTATTTAGAGCGTAAACTGGAAGTCGATACCCTTGGTTTGGATGCAGGATACCTTAAATTTATCATATCTTCTGGATGTTCATACAACCATATTTATTTAAGTTTTTTTTTTTTTAAGAGCAACTGCAAATTTTCAAGAAAAAAAAATTTTAAACACGCTTTTAGACGGATAATAGCCGTTCTTCCCATTTGTCCATAACATGTACATTGCGGGTGCAAAGAAAAAGGTTCCTGGAACTGAGAAGAAAAGAAGTTGATCTGCAAGGAAGATATGATATGGTATCCGTGGCGAAGTTAACTAGCTCCATGTGGCTTTCAGTATCTTAGCTAATTTTTCTGAGGTAGTCCAGACCTACGAGTTAATAGTAATAGTTACTACAGTGTAGTAACGATATTACTACAAATGTATGCTGGAATTACAGACAGGCTAAGAGGGCGTCGAATATGGTTGAGTTCAGGTGAGAGATACTTGTTACAACAGAAAATGTGCTATTAGTGTTTTTAAATTTTTAAATATCATACTGATGGGACAGCGGAGGTTACGGTACGGAACAGCACAGAGGACGCCCTTCCAAAAACGCTGGCTGTCTCATTTCCACTTTGTCTGCGTGCACGCTGGTGTTTTACATTGTATATACAATTATGTCTGTGATAAAAACGAAATACTGGAAGCATTAAGCTAACGTTTAATTTCATTTCTCTATTCAGAGCTTTCTTCCTATTAAATTACTGTGAGTTATAACAGGCACTTTAGCTTACATAGCTAGTTAATTCAAGTGAAATCTCGCCTTGTGCAGAAATTTAGGTTGTCAAAAGTAAGAGTGGAAGGATTCTGTTTTGAGAGGTATAAGACAGGATTGAGCTTTGTTAAACAATCAAGTTAACAAGGGTATTACGACAAAAGGAACTACGGTATAGTCGCTCCTAAAAATTAAATAAAATATTTCAATCTAATTTAATACGCAATTACTGCTGTTCATACAAAGTCATTCTCAAATATTGCATACCTATGACTGCGTCACTGTTTTGACCTTTGAAATGACACATTTGCAAGAGATTTCATACACAAAACCTATAAATTATCAAAATTAAACCTTTTGTAAATTGAAAAATAAGAGTAAAATCTTTCGAATAAAACTGAAGGAGAAAAAAATAAGAGAAAATGAATGGGAACAAAACTTATTTCTGGTATCCGTTAAAATCTTGACTTTAGCTGAACATATTTCTGTGGTCACATATATTCTACATTTTAAAGAATTTTGGTAGTCAAGTAGTGCAGTTTGTGTTAAATTATGTATTAGCAACTAAATCAATGCTTCTAATTACTTGAAAAGCTCCATAAAACTGGATAGACACATGGTCATACCAATTAACTCTGGAAATATTTTTTTTCCAGAAATCATTGAATATAAATTCTCTCCATGTGTATGTGTATAATATATGTGGATGTGTTATTGCAAATGAATCTCGCCCAATTTTTGCAACTTTATATTTAGAAAGACGCAATATAAGTAATTGTAGGAAGTACTAATATCAGTTTTGTTATAACTTATATCAAATGATGCAACTTGGTTAAATGGATCAATAATTGATTTATTTTCTTCTGTTTCAGCGGTACGAGCGGACAGGATGAGGGGAGGGAGGAACAAGTTCGGTCCCATGTATAAACGAGACCGAGCGCGGAAGCTGCAGATGATGCGCCAGAAACAACTAGTGCGTTCTCAGTGTCAGGGGGGCGCGGGGAGTGAGGTGGTACCCTGCGTCCCAACGTCTTTTCCACCTCCTGCAGCCTCCGTGGGTGTTCCTTCCCAACCCTTGTATTCTACTGCCACCACCATCAAGCAAGAGTTGATCCAAATTCCTCAACTGAGTTCATCCACCAGCTCTCCAGACTCTTCACCTTCTCCGATGACTACTGCAGCTATGACGATAACTCCAATTGGCGGAATTTTCACCACACCTTCAACTCATTTGCACTCACCAGTACCCCTAATTGGAGATCCGTTAAAGTCGTGGATAACCACCCACGCTCCAACTACACCCACATCGACTTCACCATCACCTAATCACCATAACGCTTCTTCTTTGCCACCGAAACAGTACCAATATGAGAACTCCGCAGCCCTTTCTCTTGTCCCTATACCAACTCATCTTCCACTTTCGCTTCTATCAGGGAACGGCAAAGTCCCGCCACTGATCCGGGAATTCCAGATGTCCATGCCAGACGATAAGGACTGGCAGAGCCAGTTATTCGGGTTGCTGCAGAACCAAACGTATAACCAGTGTGAGGTGGACTTGTTTGAGCTTATGTGCAAAGTAATCGACCAGGCTCTGTTCACTCAAGTAGACTGGGCAAGGAACAGCATTTTCTTTAAAGATTTAAAGGTAGGTCGCATCTAATTTCGTTTCAGAAATTAAATAACTTCATTTCTCAATTTTAATACCGTTTTATGGGTAATATTTCTATTTTTTCCACTGGGTGGCCACTCTGTCAATGTTATTTCCAGGTGTATAGGGTTTGTAGCTGCTTGTATTTTCGAACGAGATTGCATATTTTGCGGAGAAAAATCTCTTTGCAATCGTTGAAACTTTGTATTGAAGGGGGAGAGGAGATTAATAGTTAATCTCTTCTCAAGGGTGAGGTGGGACTTGATCTCCGGGCTTTGTACCAAACCAAGTGCCAACTAGCAAAGGGATGCCACTCAGAAATATTTATGTTAAACTTAAAGTGTTTCCATCAAGTTTTCTAATCCTATCTAGGACGCAAAGAACCTTTATAAGGATCTTTGCAAATGTGAGTTAGCCAGTTTCACAAGGAAATGGAAGGGGATTTTTCAACCCTTAAAACTGGAATATCGGCTAGAAGATCGCGCACATTTCACAGAGAATACATAACGCTATTCAGTTGCTTTGGCTGTAATTTCAAACGACTGCAATCAAATTTCTTACTCCTTCCTTCCTCCCCCCCCCCCCAATACAGTATTTGAAACATTTCTGAGTGTGCCAAGAAGCCGCTTGACACACAACAGTTTTCTTTCCTAGAAATAACTTTAATAGGGTAAAATTTTGTGATATAAACTCATTGGGGAAGGAACTCATTTAATTCATTAACATGAATTAAATAATATATATTTAATTCATGTTACTGTACTGTAATGAGAGAAGAAACTAGACGTACCTGAAATCTCTAGATTTTCCTGAATTGCATTATGATCGAAATTTCAGCCTAGCTGGTCGAATAAATAGCGTGTGAGCTCTTCAAACAACAGGCTGCGGTTTGGAATCCCGCTGTGGACAGTTTCGTGAATGCCCTTAGGTCGGAAATGAATTTCATCGGCCGGTGAGAGACCACCATCTTCTTTATTAAAGGCGCGACGTAGAAAAGTTCCATCTTTTGGTCTCTAGAGAAAGGGTTCGGTATTATGTTAACAATACATTTAAAAAATACACATAAAAAAAATAATTTTTATTACTTTATTTCTTAGCCCGCCCATCCACGGTACTAATGGTTTACAACTCCATATTCTTCTGTCATCATTTGGCAGCTTCAAGTTTTGGCAGTAATGCGCAACAGTTCTAAGAGTTAAGAATCTAATTAATGAAATTTTATTTTATTTTTTTAATTTTTAAGAAAACAAGCCTACATATACGATGCATATTCATTCTAATTGGAATTTTATTTTATATCTCAAACAATTTAAAAATAAAACATCTACATGTATTGCTACCTTATTAGGAGTAGTAGTTTTTTTTTTTTTTCAAGGTAATATTTATAAAAAATAGTAACCACAGGCGGAAGATTTAAACAAATACAAAGAATACTAATGTAGAAATACAGAAAAAAACTAGCATAAAAGGGGAGCGGTAAGGGGATGTCCTGTTCCCGTACCACTTAAGTTATATGAGCTGTCAGCGTTTTTGTACTCTGACGCCCTGAACTAGTGAGGTCCGAAGTGTCGCGGGATCGAATTAACAATTTTCATACATCGATCGTGTAAAATTAACTTTGATTATTATTAAGCGTTCCATCATGAATATTTATGATAAAAATATCATCATTCCGATGGAAATCTGTTTTCACAAAGCGTAGTTGAACTTCGTAGACACTGTGATTATTCTTTTTCCTTTATTTTAAACCAAGTCCAGTGAAGAGAAACTGGACTTTTCCGAATTTTTTTTTAAAAAGCATACCCACCGAAAAGAATAAACTGTTAACTGAATTAACAGGTCTTTCCATTTGATTGGGGAGACATAGTTTGCTCACTGGCTAGAATCTGAAAGTGATTTATAAAATGATTTGACAATTTCATTTTGATTTAAAGGATGTAAAAGAAATTTAAGGATTTTTATTCAGCGTAAAAGATGTGTTGTCTCCGGATGTGTTTCAAGGCTTCTAGGAAAATTTCAGCTTATTGCCACTTTCAATCCTGTGAACTAAATCCACTAACTACCCGCTCCTAAAGACCCACTCTCCCCGCCTTCCGTTGTTAAGGAATTTATCAACTCCCATGCTCTTTGTAACATCCTATTGTGGTCAAACAGACTTCATTTAAGAAGCGAATCTCTAAATATCGGCGGTATATTCAGTTGATTAAACCTCATTGATCCGGATTAGCCCAGAATGAAATTGACACAAACCATGGAATCCTTTGTAATAATACCAAATTGCTTCATTGAAGTATCTTCAGATATGAATATCTGTTTCAAAGAAGTCTGAATCCTTATTACATCGTCCAGAGTTTAACTGCAGCTGTGTTTTTTTTTTTAAAATTAAGCCCCTAATAATATTGTAGTTTTAAACAGAGTGCATACACTATTCATCTAAAAAAAAAATTATAATTTTTTATGTAATGATAATCGGTTGCACATCTGAATTTCCCACTGTGTTCTCGTTTTAATGCACTGACGATGCTTTCTGATACTTAAAAAGAAACATTTGTTAATTCATATAATTAGTTTATCCATTGTGGTTAAGAGTTTCTTTTGAAATCAACCACATGACCTGGCAATTGGTTCACTTCTCTCTCTCTCTCTCTCTCTCTCTATCTATCTATCTATCTATCTATCAATTTCTGCATAGGACTGCTTCCAAAAAAGCTTCCCCAGGCATCTTAAAATTCGTATTCGATGGTGAGCTACTGTCGATATAGTCATCATTTGAAAATATAAGAATTAAATAATTGTCTTCGTTTCCATAATAGCATACAACATAACAAGATAAAAATTGCTATTGACTTCAGAGGAAAAGAACCATTAGTTACGTTTAGAAATTATGATAAAACAAAATGCAGAAAGACGTTTAAAGAAGTCGACAGAAAACCTGCTCACACATCAATATTTCGGTATCGGCAATACTCTGAAGAACAAAGAAGTAACAATAAAGATATTGTGTCCTCTTATAAATCGGTTTCTTTAATCGTTAGCTTAAAAGAATAACTCACAGTTGTTATATAGGGTGTTTTTAAAATGTTTTAGTACAGCCAGTGTCGAGCCGTGGGTAGGAGGCACCCTTGTGAAAAACGTTTTCAGCGCCCCCATAAAATAAGTTTCCATGAAAAATGTTTCCGAAAAATTTTACTTTGTTAAAAGTACAAAACAATTTATACGAATACATAAAAATAAATTTTATTTAACAATATCAGAACATTGTAATCACTAAAATTCATTAATAAGGAATTTATATATATACAGTGTATGTATATATATTTGTAAATATATATATATATATATATAAACAAAAATTACTTTTATTTTAATATAAAAATAAATTTTATTACATAACAAAGATAATTTGGTGATATGCTTTTAACTATATAACAATTAGGATAAATGTAGATTTATTTTACATATTTATCCGTCTTGCTTTTCCCGCCGCAAAATTTCTAATAATATCTTTAATGTCTAATGAATCCATAATATTATTTTCAATTGATATAACTGATAAATCCGTTAGACGCTCTCCAGACATTGTTGACCGCAAATAATTTTTTATTAGTTTGTTTTGAAAAACTTTTTTTCCCTGATGCTACGGATATTGGTAATGTTAAATAAATACGCATTACAATCGCAATATTAGGAAAATTGTCGGTTAATTTATTTTCGTATATATAATTTAAAACATCCTGAGGAGCTGACTCTTTATTAATAAAACATTGCAAAGTTTTTAATTCCTCAAATAGTCATACCATCAATATCGCGATTTTCGGAATCTTGATTGTCGCTCAGTTTTAAGTGCAAATCTTAACAATGTTTCATTAAATCTTCATCGCTCCAATGTCTCTTATAACGTTAAAGTTCTCACTATGTTGTTTTAAGAGTATGAATCTTTCCGTGACTGAAGTTATTCTCGTGTCTAAAATTGTGAAGAAAAAATTTATTTTAAAATTTTGTTCTAGGATCATGCGTTGTCTCATATGATGCTTCGTAACCAAACATTTTTGTTTTTGTTCTTTTGCGAATGTCTTGAAAAATAGGATCAATATTAAGATCGTTTGCTACTTCTTTTGCAGTTCTAGTAATATTTTCAAAATATTGGTCTGTTCGGCGAGTATTTAATTCTTTCATAACATAATCAAGATTTTCTGTAATTTTTCCTATATCAAATGTCGGATTCTGCATTATTTTACTTGCAACATTTACGAGACTTGAGATTTCGTACCCAACATGAACAGAGCAAATAAATTTAAACGAATAAATCTTTGAAATTAAGTTGTCTGCATCAACTCTAGAATCGATATCTTTAGTTTCATCTTCCGTAATATCAAAAAGAGCCTGGTAAATTTCCTTGATATTATTTTTAAGTGGCTTAATTGCTTCTACTCTACTTTCCCACCTAGTAGCAGAAAGTGGTTTTAAATTTAAAACACGAATATTTTTTAATATAGCCCAACGTTTCACATATATGAAAAATAATTATATAATTCCTGTATTATCCCCCAAAAAATTTACAGTTTCACAGGATATCTTAGCTGTATCATTAATTATCAAATTTAATGAATGAGCGGCATACAGAATAAAAAAAAGCCCTTGAATTTATTTCAAGGATTATTTTCTGCAGTCCATTATGTTTGCCTAGAATATTTGAACCTTATTATAAGCTTGGCGGCATAAATCCCAAATGTTAATATTCAATCATTTTAAATATTTTTTTTTTTTTATAAATTCAAATAGTCCTTGCCTAGTGGTATCGAAAACCCAAAAAATGTTCATGAATTTCTGCTATATTTGTATCTTTATTTTGATTAACAAATCTAATAACAATAGATAATTGTTCTGTGTGGCTTATATCAGGAGTAGTGTCAAGAATTAATGAATAATTATATTATATAATTATATAGCGATGAGTATGAGTCTATTTGGTGTGAAGTGGAGGTTAACAGAATGAAATATATGGTGGGGTGTTGCTACATATCTAACAGCTCTGTTGTAGGGGACGAAGAAATGCATCGCCAATATGCATTATGAGTACCAAGCAAATGATCATTATGGGTGACTTTAATTTTCCAAACATTGATTAGGTAGAAGAGAAATCTCATGATCAGAAAGATCAGGAATTCATTGAATTGTTGCGAGATAACTTTCTCAAGCAGCATGTGAAAGAAGGAACTCGAGGTCAAAGAGTGTTGGATTTGCTCATAGCGTCAGAAGGGATCTCTGTCAAGAATATAGCTATTTTACCACCAATTGGTGACAGTGATCATGCTGTTCTTTCTTGGGAAGTATCTACTTGTATTGAAGCTCCTATTAAATCAGGCTACATGCCGAATTACAAAGCTGGAAATTATGACAAACTTAGAAGAATACTATCTTTGGTTCTATGGTATCAGTTACTGAATGGGAAAAAATGTCAGCAATGCATGGGAATATTTGAAAAAGTGCTTGAATGAGGCGGTATCTGAATGTATCTCTAGTGTTCGAAGAGTAAATAGGTTGGGTGTGAAACAGATGTGCAGCCTTATTAAGCTAGAGATCCACAAGAAGAAGATGATGTGGAAAGAGTATCGTAAGAATAAAAGTGAGCGGACCTTTAGCATCCCTCAACCGAAATTACTGTGTCTTTGATGGTTATTGAGAATTATGAATTCTCAATAACCATCGTTCTTCTTATTTTCTGGACATGTCTATACAATTTCAATGCACGTGCCTCTATCCTCTCCATGACAGGCTGTTCAACTTCCAGCTCTGTTTGAATATATGCATTCCTCAAAAGATCCATGCGGTTGGCTCATCCTTCGTCTGAAGTAATCCATTTCAACAACTGCTGTTTCCTTTGACTTATTTTAAGAATCTCTCAGGGACACTCTCTGAGAAACACTCACATCCATAGGTCATAATACTCCATAATCACCCAATACAACATCTTAGTTTGCCTTGAGACCGTATGACTCCAAAAAATACCATCCATGGTTCCAATAGTTGCTCGTGCTTGTCCTGTTCGAAATGCTATGTCCACTTCACAATGACTGGACTTATCATGAACAGCAGTTACTTGAAGGAATCCACTGATTTTATTGAACCAACCTCTCAACTATTAAATACTTGGTTTTTAACAGATTGACTTTCATGCCCCAGAGTGTATATATCCAAGAGTTTTCTCTTCTGGAATTCGACGTCTTCTTTGTCCTGTGCAGAAATCACTTGATCGTCAGCAAAAAGAAAGAAATGTAAAACTTGCTCTTCTACGGGTACACCCATTCCTCTGCATTGCCTGTTCCCATCCTACAACGTCTCATCTGACTAGATCTTAAACAACGCTGGTGATATAAAGTATCCCTGATTGAACCCCCTTGATAATATTAAATTCCTATGAGTTTGTTGCCAATCTTTGTAGCAGACATAGATGCTTAGTACATTCCCTGCACCATCTCTATTATTCCTTCATCTATTCCTGCTCTCTTCAATACCTGTCACATTGTCTTCCTTGGGACAGTATTGTAAGCTTCCCCAGATCTGCAAAAATCAAATGTTCTTTATTTTAGAAAGATTTTTTTTCTGGATATTTGTCGTAAGGAGAACATATTATCCATACAATATCTTTCTGCTGCAAAAAAAACCCTTCATCCCAAATGTAGCGGACCTTCGCAGCTCCGTAACAACGATGTCCTTTCCAGCCAAAGGACGTCGTTGTTACTGAGCTGCGGAGCTTGGTAATTAGATGGGCCCAAGAAGACTCCAAAGAGACTCAAAAATCCTCTATATCAGATAATCCATTGAAGCTTGCTACCGATTACATGCTAGGGTTGTCAGCTACAATTAGTAAAACAGAATGAATATGTCCACAAACACACATGCTGGTAATGCCATATACAATGACATATCATTTGAATTTGACTACCTCATCCAGAGCGGTCGCGCCTAGTCACCCGATATGAAGATACGCGTAGCGCTGTACTCTAGCATAATATAGTTGTACAAATTAGGGATTAAAGTTGCAGTCATGGAAAAATTAAGGATATCATTAAGCTCGAAAAGGCATGACAGTCGAAGCTCGAGCGTCTGCTGTCTATCTCAGAAACCGTACACCATGGTGGTTGCTAACCACCACTCACAGTTGATTCAGCTGCATACAGAATGGCTTTAAATCTGACAAAAAAAAAAAAAAAAAAAGCCCTTCCCAGTGAAGCAGAGGAGCACGAGCAGTGAACGCTGGGTGAGCGAAGCTTTGTACAGTATTTTGTAAGTCATCCTGTTTCCAGAAGACGTTGTAATATATCATGAGGACTGCATGAACAATGCCAGATAATTGATAGCTAAGCATATGGAGCCTGCATATGTCAGGCAGGTGGTCATACTCGCTGTCATGTCAGTGTAAAACATTAAAAAAAATGTACACATTTTAGAAATAAAATTAACCTTAACAGCGAAACTATATACGAGTGAAACTATATATATCGTATATGAAAGACCTCGTTCCTTGTTTTCTGAAGTTCACCTCACCGGTCATTGCTATATTTTTTAAAATCAATTAGTTGAATCTTCACCTACCTGAAGTAGGAAAAATATACAAAGATTCACGTATACGTTTTACGCATAAAGGATACAGACGCTTCGCTTTTTTGAGGGAGAGTAAAGCCTTTTTAACTTCAAGATATCTCGAGGCCATTTCTCAAAATAGGAAAGTCAAGAAAATAATATGGTGGGTAGCCCGCCATGTTCATTCTTCAAACGCGTACATGGTTTGCTAGCCTGAAGCATTTCACAGTCGGAAAAGGCATGAGTAGAGAAGAATGAAAAAAATTCAGATCTGTGATATAAAAGTTCTATTTTATTGAAAGAACAAAATAAAAGTATAAAACTATTTTCCAATAATATAACCTCGCACCAGAGACAAAATGCCAGGGAAAATGTAGAATATCCAGTATTTTGTTTTTGGAAAAAATAAAATATTCAAATACTGTAAATTCTTTAATATTTCAATATAATTCGATACTGGCTGAGGGAGGTAGCTCCGTTAGTATCGAATTATGTTTATAGATACCAGATGTTTATGAAGTTCTTGGTCCCCAACAGGTTGCCACTAGCGACAGGATTCGTTGAGATAATTCTAAATTATTACATCGAAAGATCTCTAAATATGAAGATGTTTCTATGTAGTAATTCGTTTGTTTAATGATGGCTCCTGGAGACATCGTTCAAATCTTAACTGCAGTGATGCACTTTCTATTCCGAAAGTTTAGGGAACCGTAATTTTTAATTCCACAAATTAAGTTTTTCTCGATTTTTTCCCTATCCCTTTAACTGTTCCTAAAAACTATTATAGTTTTACCCTGGTACATGCACACGCACGCATACATTTCTTATTTAAAAGGCAGCTATTGTTAAGCACAAAGTTATAATCACATGTTCTAACTTATGCTTTTTCGTTAATTAAATGTTTAACTTTCTTACCGCGATCACGTGTGTCTCAATTTTTAATAAGTTTATGTTTAATCTGATTCATACTTTATCTTCTTTTTTTTTATATTTAGAAATAAACCTATCCGATATGACTCACCCAGAAACTGAACATTCTAGCATGCAATTTTAAGTCTCGGGAGTCATCTATTTTACTATACACAACGGCTAAGAAACTGCTTACAGTGGTTGGGTAACGATTGTTGTTCAAACGATTCTTTCATTTTCGGTGATTCATACGTGTGTACATTCTTCTCACGCAGAACAGGAAATTCTGGAAGGGAATTGGTATATGTGTCAATCCTTTTCCCACTCTGCCCCTCCACAAAATAGCTTTTAAGGATGATTATTTACACTAGAGTACCATTAAAGTGTAAAAACTTAGAGAAAAATCGAGGCTTAAAATAACAAATCAATTTTGATAGGTTGTTTCTCTAACATCGCAAATTTCTCAAATCACCTCAAAAGTTCTTTACGCTATACAATAAAATCATGAGTCATAAACAAGAAAAACTCCGAGCAATTGTTTTTGTAAAATTACAAACTTACAGACCATCATGAATAAGAAACCATTTCTTAAATGTTCTGTAAACTGCCTGTTAATAATACATTAAATTACTTCTAATTTCTCTTTCATCATATAATTATGATGTTAATAATTTTCATTCCGTGTTCAAATAGCCTAGATTTAGATACCAATTAACTGGTGAGCAATTCAAAAATTGAGTAATTGCTTTACTTAATCAAAAAATCAAAAATACTGATACGAAGTTATAAATGCATATTAGGAAATGGTTCTTATATTACTTATCTGAAATATTTATTTGATATTATTTCAGATGTAATGTTCAGATATTATTTCGTAACTATCACGAAAGTTGTGTTTTTACAATACACCCACAAAACGAAAGTGTCATCAGTCTATATAGGAGGTTATGTTTGTGTTTTTATGTGAATCCTATCCGTACGATGTTGGCGAAAACTTGCGAACGTCGTATTGGAGTCTAGCTCTAGAGAGCAAAATCTGAAGCATCTTAAAAAAACAAGCAACTTCAAGCCTCTATTAAGCAGGGTGATGATGGCCGTAACCGGATCATGAAAATCGTCTACTACCTAAAGACTTTTTCAAACATTCATGCTATCGTGCGATTCAAACCCGATGTATGACGATATTCACTCACAGTCAGCTGGCTAACTACAAATGTGACAGTAATTATAATGCTAACTCAGATTTTGTATCGTATACCCCTTCGAATGGTAATTCTTGAAGAGTAACATTTCAGGTCTTAGCAAACTATTCGATATAACTCGAAACGTGTTATGACTGATTTAAAAAAATCAGCAGTAGAAGGAAAAAGAAACGCAGATATATGAATAAGCTGGGAATGATTAAGCACGATTCTCAGATTATTTAATGCTTACATCGTACTAATACGCCATCTATTCCCCACTTTTTCTTAGTGGAATTATGATACAAAAATTCTTGCCATCAACCTACGACACTGGCTCACTCATCTTCAGCTGGAAAGCTCATAAATATCCCTTTAATCATACTGATTACAAACTTATACAAACATGTCAGTTACGTGAAAACGAAAATGAAAGAAACAGAATCTGCATAATCAGTACACATAAATTCGACTCATACGAGATAAGCAAACACGTAAAAACTCATGGTATTAAAAAAAGCATGGGGTCACTTAGTTTTAAACTAAAGTTCGCACTGTAGCGATCAACATGTATTTACAGTTCGCTAGTGTGAGAAACTAGCGAACAATACACGCTAATCAATACACTTTGCGAATAATACTCGTTGATATATTCGTAAAAATCATAATTGCGAACAATCTATTTCAGTAGACGACTATTACATTTTCACATCATTCAGTTACACGACACATTACTGCTTTCAAAACAAAACAGCGGCTGAGCGCATTAACAGCAACCTTTAAACTATGTCAAAATTTGGTGAAATAGATAGGAAATAAGTAAATAAAGAATCATAACCACTGGCCAAATCTTACAGACTCGCATCACCAATATAGCACTCTTTGATATCGGTCCGTCAGCAATCTTATGTTGGCTAATATTTTATAATCATACCCTATATTTTTCAATTTATGCAACAGTTTCTCCTCTCTCGCAAAAAAATCTTAGCAAAGTCTAAAAGCATCATGATATATCCATTCCTCTTGTCTAGCACAATGATAACATTATTATAAAATGTGAACAAGTTGCTGAATCATGACCTTCTCTTAGTAAACTAGGTATAGATTCTATGTCAACCCATTTTCTGAATACGAGCGCTAACTTTTCCAAAATCTTCTACTCCAGAGATTCTGATAAGTCGATTGATGGACACATCATTCTTTACACCACCCTTGTGCAATGGAATTGTCATACATTCTTTCCCCTCCTGTGAAATCTATCTGTTTTGAGGCTCAAATTATACAGCCTGGTCACGGGAACAGCCAGTTCGGCTGAACACTTTTTTTTTTATATTGATCCCATACACGAGAGATCAAGGGACCTATAGGTACTTAAGTGCCATGTGATTGAGATAGAAGTTTACTGATATAGTTGAAGAGTTATAGGTTGTAGCTCTTTGGGAATACTTTTTGAGGAAGGCTGTATCAGAGGACAGATGAACGGGAAAAAAATAGGTGTTGAATAAAAGTAGGTTCAATGCGTTTGCAGTTGCATAGTAAAAGGATACTGGGCGGCTGCAGCTCTTGTATTAACAGTTACTACAGAAAGTGGAGGAATGATAGTTGTCAATTTACTGGAAGAGCGACCATGGAAGTAAGTATAGACTAGACACATTGCTGAAACACTGCGCCTTGCGCCTGTGAGATAGAGGCTGAAGTGAGTCTGTAAGAGAGGAATCATCTATGAGCCTAATTGCATGCCCTGGATGACGTCAAGGATTTTAAGGGAAGTTTTAGGTGCACAAATCCCAAACATGGACGAATTTGTATATAGCGAAGAGTTGGTTGGATGTAAAATAGGCTCTTGAACGAAAGAGAATGCCAAGTTTCTTGGATACTGAGGAGGCTATTGATGTGATGTGTTTATGTCAGGAAAGACTAGAGATAAACATTAGTCCAAGCAAAGCGATCTAATCTTGTCTGGTGATTTGTGTATTACTGAGGGTAAGAGTAGGTGCGCTGGGAAAAGGCAAGACTTTGGTATTGGATTCTGAATTCTAATTCAGTTTGTGCAACAGCTCTAGTACGTCATCCTCCTCCATATACCTAAGTTTCTTCATTCAGTGAAGAGGTAGGAGTTAGCTCAATATTTCATACACCAGACTGGTAGCTTTTAGCAAAAATGGACACTCATTAGATGAACAATTTCTTCTGCATCTGTCATATGCATACCATCTACATTCAGTAAAGTTCTTCTTTCATACTCCTTTCTTTTACTTGATGCATAACGATAGAATTTTTTTGGGGGGTTCTCTTTAGCTTTCCGAGCCAAATTCTTTTCGTACTCAGACTTAGCTTTCCTTACAACAGTTGTAACTCTTCAAGCCTGCTCCTTATAATTTTCATAACTGACATCATTCGTATGCATACGGCATTTCTTCCACATCATTTCTTATGAATCTCTTGATTATTAAGATTTCATTCCCACCCTATGTATTCTTCGAACTCGAGAGACAAATTTCGATATTGCATCATTTAAGTATTTTTTAAACATGTCCCATGCACTGCCGATATCCTACCCCTTTCCATCTAGCGAACGATACCATGGGGCAGAACCTAGCATACTCCTCAGCTGGTCATAATTTCCTGCTTTGTGTTCATCATGTAACCTTTTCTGAATGGAGCATCCATAAACTTAGCAACTTGCATAATATAAATAAGGAAGAGGACTGGTGAAAAAAACTGATCTCTGAGGAACAGCTGCATTAAATTCTAACAGAACATTCCACCATTAGACATAGTGACCGACCTGAGAGAAAACTCAATCTAATTACAAAGAGAGGAAGGCAGATTATAAGATGGCGATTTGCTGAGAAGCCCTCGTTGGCTAATTCCTATCAGATGATTTGGAAATGTCAAATGCAACAACACAAGTCTCTCCATGGCATATGTCCAGAGGTAGACGACGTAGACCAGGAGATCTGCGGTGGATATTGATTGGCAAAATCCATATTGGCGGTGGCTTATTAGTTGGTAGCACATGACCTATTAAAGAAAAATTAATATTCCTGAAAAAAAATTGTCTGGAATTTCAGTCAAAGCAAATAAGTCTACAAAGATAATGTAGCATTTCAGTTAACTGCTACTATTGGGAGGGTTTGCCTGTTTTCCAGAATGATAAGCCAGAGTTTTCGAGAAGAAAAAACTTTCCTCCTTGTGAGACTATGGTGGTCATTTCAAAAGTTCTGTGCATGTGTGGCCAGTAAGATGTAATATTTCCACCTTCATGTATGTCGTATGCAAGAATAAATAAACGTATACTGGTTTTCTGTTTCTGGTACTGTACTGCTCCTATTCTGCGAAATACGACTTCAAATTTGAGGATAGAATCTGACTCATGTCGGATATCGCGCAGTGACTAGTCTTCATATTTTCAAAATGTGGAAGAGGAAAACATCGAATTCACAATACTTTACTTGAAGTTTGCGGAGGTGATGAATTGGATTGCAGTACAGCGTCAACAGTACAGCGTGAAGTACAAGTACAACAGTACAAGCAGTACAGCGTGAAGCACTAAAGACGATTCAAGGAGGCATTGGTAGCTATGAAGGACGCATCGGTTAGCGTTAAAAAATACAGTTCTTTCTGAAAAAAGATCGACGCAAAGTGTGTGATGAAATCTCAAATTAAGTAAACATATCCAACGGCAACTGTTTTCAGAATACTAAATGAAAATTTGAAGAGAAAAATTGCTGCCAAATAGGTCCACACCATTTACAGAAGATCAGAAAGCAGCTGGCAAGGATTATGTAGAACTGCTGCATCATTAAGAGACTGAAGCTGAACAGAACTGTTGTCAGAGACGAAACATGAATACCAGATTCTTATCAAATTCTTCACTCTTGCCGCAAATAAACAGGTTTCACATCGTATAGGTGACAGCTGGACGAATTATCGATTTATGCAGGGTGGCCCATAAGTCACGAAGAGATTTAAACATAGAATAACTTTATTTATTAATAATTTTTCTTTTTTGTTATAATGAAGTACAGAACCTGGAGTTTTTATATTAGTTCTGAGTTATTCACATTTTAAATCCCTTCGTGACTTAGGTGGCACTTTTTGTGTTTTAACTTTGGTCTTCCAATGAATATCTATTAAACTGAGTACACAAGAGAGAGAGAGAGAGCCTGATTACTTCCACCAACTAATTTGGTTGGCTTATGATCACTCTTAAATTGCTCCACTTATTTTTGTTTCGAGGCTTCCAATTTTCCCACTTGTATAATCAGTTAACTGATTCTGCCTGGTAATATTCATTATTTTACTTTTGTTTGCTTTGTTAATTAATTTTAACCCTCTCTCTCTTGTGCTGATTTTTCTAGTACCAAATACGTTTTTTCTACTTTCTGTTTGGTTCTTGACATGATGTTAATGTCATCTGCATATGCTACAATCTGATTTGTTCTATTATGTGTCTTTAGTATCTACTGGCAACGATCGGATAATGTAATCAAAAGCTAGGTTAAAGCGTATTCGGGCTCGACTGCCACCTTGCTTTGATCCTTGATTAATAATTTCGTTAAAAAATTGGAAAACGTTCTTAGTAAGTAGTTTATATTCATTTGAAGACTTGATGATTTCATATGTAAAGTTCTGTTTTAATATGACAAGGAAATATGTTATTCATAAGAACGTTCGAATCCATGCTGACAATGAATAGTTATCTGTTGGTCTAGGGCCGTTGTTTCAACCAACAGGCTGAGAGTTTGAATCTCATCAAGGAAATGGATGTTTGTGATTGTCTTTAGGTCAGAGATAAATTTCATCACTACTTATTCGAGGCTTAAAAAAGTTTGATTTCTAAAGCGAGGTTTCAGAATTGAAAAAAAAAAAAAAAAGAAAATTAAATAAAAATTAACGCTTTAGTTCATACAGTACTACTCTACTACTTCCACGCAAGAAAGTTACCAACTTTCTTGCGTGGAAGTCACATAAAAAAAATACAGTATATATCGATAAATGGATTAAACTTATTAGTAATAAACTTTGCAAATGCAAGTTGGAACAAAATCAGGATTTTCGTCAAGAAAGCACTCTTTGAGTGCTTTCTTATCGGATATATATAAAGCACAATCATGCATATAAAAATATTTTTATTTAACATAGCAGAAAATGGCATGCATTTTACAATTTCGTAATATTTTAACGATTTGCAACTCTGCATTAAAAAATAAATAATAATAAATAAAAATCCTTGAAAGCAAAATCACAATAGTGACCTTTTCTTCCTTGGTTAATATTAATGATGAATTGTAATATTTTCATTAGAAAAGAAAAAGTGAGTCTGATATAAAAATAGGACATCAAACTCGTTTGATGAAAAATTGATCAGAAAAAAAAAATGGGGCATCAAAAACACCAAATAAATTATACGGGACGTGTCAATAGTGGCAGAAAAGTCTTTAAGGGAAATAGTTTACTTTTTTTTCCTGTCGTTACTGCGTTACCAAAGGGCAGAAAGACCTACCTGTTTTATATACATATTTCCCCCTCAAACTAATATAATAACAATACAAAATATTGTTATTATATTAGTTTTATAATAACAATATTTTGTATTGTTATTATATAGACGAATTTCCTCCCTCAAACTAATATAATAACAATACAAATTATTCGAAAGTGCATTTTACTTTTCCTATATTAATTTTTTTTCTTTTAGAAATAAAATTAATTTTGCCTAAAAATGTGAAGCAACTTGATAATTTGATATATGACTGACGGCAAACTCAAATGGCGAATCTATCATGAGGTATGAACGTGGTAGTGGGAGGCTGAAAAACCTACAATACTGTGTTTAACATGCTGCCACGTTAGAAACTGTGCGTAAAGTATGTATGTACCATTTTTATATATAATTAGTGCCTTGTTATAAATAACAGAACCACTTTCGGCTACATTAATAAAATATTCTTAAACGTTAAAAAAAAAAAAATGGTGGGTAGGGACAATGAAAAAAATCCGAATGCTTTTTTGAAGTACATGAGAACTTCATCCTGGGATTCGTTTCAAGGCGGATAACATGACTATACCTAAGAAACATGATGGCAGCTTTGTATAACCAGTTTACACTCCAAGTGGCTTAATAGTTAAAATTACAAATATGGCGCTGGGCGGTATAAAGCACGTGGACAATAAAAAATATGTACATACGTCACTTATAGATCACTCATGTGATAGATAAGGTCGGCTGAGTGGCGCTAAGTCAACTTATGATGGATGATATCAAGATAGCAATTATCAACTGACCAGAAACTCGTTTCCTCACTCAGAAGTAACAGACTGGAAATCATAGGATTCGAGTTAATATCGCCATGCAAGAACTACTTACGGAAGATGGCTTGCAAGAGTGTCAAACACTTCCAGTTCAAAAAAAAAAAAAAAAAAAAAAAAGCAGATAGGAGTATGGAAAATCGGTTTAAACGGGAATGTCTGTGATATCTTAGGCCAGGGATGTTCAACTTTAGGTAATTCGAGGGCTGCATTAAAAAAAAAAAAAATTATCCGAGGGCCGCATCACAATGCGTATCTAGTAATTTGGTGGCAGCAGCGACACAACCTCGATAGCTGAACAAACGAACAACACTAATTGCGTACTAATTGCGCGCTCACGTTCCCCGTGAGCTCCCGGAGCATGCGCGTTGTAACAAAACAGTGTAAGAACGCTTCTTTGACACATCTAATATTTGAAAAACACGTGGGTATAGTGATGTAAAAACACCAAATAAAATTATCAAGATTGAAACTATCGATTAGTGATAGATTTAAAATATCTAATACGCATTGGATTCAAATTGTTATTTTATTTTTTCGCTCGTGAAAATCAAAACCCACAGGCATGCGGGCAGTGCTTTGGACAGTCCTGTCTTAGGCAATAGGCATTATCTTAAAAACCTCAGCATTTAACAAATGTGCACCTTAGTTAATTGTACAACTGGAAGCACAATTCTACATTTCGATATCCATTAATTTCATTCGGGCTCCGATCGGGATACTGTTAGACTGTGAGAAGGCTGTTATTTACTCTTTGCTTTCACTGGTCCATAATAATTGCTGACAATTAATTATGTATACATCTACATTAATGTATGGGCAGGTGCATAAAGACAATGTACACGTAATATTAGTCCATAACGCAATTTTTATTATAGAAATTGTTACTGAACATTTGTGAAGTCTAGATTTTTCATTTATTCTACTGTACTGTAGAAATAAAACTGATATTTTAAGAAGAAAACACATCTTTACGAGAAAGTTATCTTTACATTTACTTGCATTTATTTACAAGTTAAAAATATTTCATGAATTTAAGCTGCATTTAATGTAACATTAACACCACCAAAATAATGCTTCGGATTTCGATCAAGACTGGGAAACTAGCCAAGAAATATCTTAGAGTAGTAAATCTACCTAGATTTAGGAAAGAAACACTACGTATGAATAGCGTAAACATTCCGAGGACAGGCTTAGAAGAGGTCAATGTTTAACTAGCGAACACGCTACAATTTATTCTATCGATATCGTTGTGTAAACCGATGAGGGCCCTTTGTTGAAAATTTTCGTTCGTTCTTTAGTTGTTCAGTGTATATGTAGGGCAATGACCTCATGGGGAAAATACAGACGGAGAAAAGTCTGTTTACACGCGGAGAAAATTTTGAATTATTGAGAAGGCAGGACAGAGCTTCTCGCCAGTAGTATCCTGTCGGCAAGAAGTCTGGCCATTCATTTATCTCTTATCATCCATGCAATAAAGTAAACAAGAGGCCATCTTATTTTACTGGGCTTTTGTTCAGTAAATGTGCAACATCGAATTTACATCATTAAACCCTTGCAATAGTTTCTTAATAAAATAAAGCAATAATATAAATATTTGTAACATTATGTAGTGGTATTAGAGGCACACAGAATGTTATTACATGGCTCAAGAACTGTTTTGTTTGCTTTGGTATTCAAATTTGCACTAAATTCATTTGCATCAGTCATATTTATTTGAAATACTAAACTATATTTTAATGTTAATTCATAATATTTATTTAATCTAATTATGGATTTTAATCATAATATGAATTTTAATAACTGTCGAAAATTACCTTGAAATGCTTTACATATTTCCAGACGATCTAGAGCACGCAACAACACTTCGTTTGCTGCGCGTTGCCGACAGTGACACCTACCGTGTATTCAGCATGAATACAGCTACGAATATTAATGGTAACAAAAAAGCAGATATGTCTGATTCTACATACTATAAACAGAATTATATAACCATAACAGAGATTCCTTCATTAACAAAAGAGATGGGATTTTTTTTTATTAAAAAAAGTCGTAATGAAACATCTTTAATTTAATGAGAGCAAACAGGTGTGTTTTGGTAATTCGCGCTAGCATGTAGCTTGCATATCTAATTACCTTATATTCATAAATTTACAATAATATTTATAATAATAATATGTTTAAAAATGTGCACACTGTGTAGATTAAAATTATAGCCAAAATAGCAAAGACCATGACCCCAAAAGTATGTCTGTTACTGTATGTCCTTTAGTTTAGGAAAATAAAAACCTAGTTTGCGGGAAGAAATATCCTACTACAACGTATTAGACCAGTTCAAATCCTAAAAGCTCCGTCCGGATTACAGCTCGAGTCTTGCTAAATCGAATGTCAAATATTGCACATCGTCGCGACTGCACTGCTAATGCGCTCAACAATGTTTTAAAATGTATTAACTAATATTCTGTATAATTATATGCCGTACGATAAGTATTGTAATACAGACTTTGGATCCAGAGGAAATTAATCTTTTTTTTTTTAATACTCTGTGCAATATCAAAATATAACTTTTATTACTGAACAGTTAATTGCAAAACAAAGACACCAAAAGTATTTTTATTTATTATTATTATTATTATTATTATTATTATTATTATTATTATTATTATTATTATTATTATTATTATTTTCATGCCGTCGTCACTTAAAACGAACCAGAAAACAATGATAAAACTCCTTTGGATTCGAGAGGTTTCTGCAGAATTTTGTAACTGTTCTTTATAGATATGGAAATTAATCCTTCTAGGGTGAATTCAGCCATAGCAAACTATACTCGTCAACACTGCTGAACAGCAGTGTTGACAAGTTGCATATTACAAGTTGCATATCCCCTTTTGTGAAGAAGACATATGATCAATTTAATGCCTGTTGAGATTTTTTTCCTTAAAGATGAAGCTTCCTTGAGTTAGCAGTTTTTGATATTATTTATTAACACTGGATTGCTATTTTCTCCTCCTCCGACAGTTTTTTTTTTTAATACACCGAAGTTTTATAAGGTGCATTACAAATGACTTTCGATGAATACTGAATGATTCTACATTCAGCGAATCTAAAACACGCGATTTAGGTAGGGGGGAGAAAGGGCTAAATACGTAATAAAATCAGTTCACCGGATCAAAGAAATTAACGTTATTACTAACTGCATCAAAAAGCCTGCAATGTAAAAAAAATTTTTCTATCACAAGATACTACTAAAAAGTCATGGGACATACATTTCTCTGTTTTCAGGAAAATGGTTGCGACTATGGAATACACAAGTTTTGTGGCCAGCAAATGAAACGAGTAGTTCGCTCGGAAGTCATTTCGATCTTGTATACCAGATGAATACAAAGAAAGGGTGTTAACAGTTTCAAAGGAGAATGGTAGTTGAATATCATCCGGAGAAAATGTCTGTGATTGTCATTATAATCTTGAATTCACTGAGCGCTGACAATGAACCATTCCTGGGTACAACGTTTGCAAAATGTTATGAAGAAATGGAGGTCCAAATGAACCCAAAATACGCCAAGCAGATCGAAAATACTAATTGATAGGATCCGATGCTTGTTAAGGCCTTGTTACCTCGTTTTCCTATCAGAACCTAGAGAATTTATTTTTTGGAAATGGAAGTAGCCATAAGCAGTCATCCGAAGTGTTTCCATGACATGCAGAGAGCTGTATGTCAGAAATTTTCACAGAAGAATTGTAACCCATTAGTCTTTGTTAATAACAATGAATACACAGCATTGGTGTGTGTATGTGTGTGTGTGTGTGTGTGTGTGTGTGTGTGTGTGTGTGTGTGTGTGTGTGTGTGTGTGTGTGTGTGTGTGTGTGTGTGTGTGTGTGTGTGTGTGTGCCATTGCACATAAAAACTGACCGTGAAGTAATGGCAATTGGTGCTGTGGAACGCAGACTACTTGCTCTTCAAGACTGATGGACATGACTGAATCTGAGGATTATATGGAAAACGCTTTTTATCTGACCGTTTTGTTCCAAGTTTGAAAGTGGCATTTAATGATGTGAAGGGGCTTGCTTCTCATAGGAGGTTGTAGTATATGGAATCATAACTATTCAATCCTACAGTGGTTTCGGATACATGGGAGTAATATATTAAAAAAAAAAAAAGAAAAGAAAGAAAGAAATGCGAGTCCTGTTTTATTGTAAAGTTTATGGTACAAGATCCCGCGTCTTCAAACATGATAACTTGTAGTAGTAAATTAAATCATGCGGTTTGATGACATCGAAACATAGTGGCCAGTGCAGAGCTCGATCTGAATTAAGACATTTACGGAATGCATTGGAACTCAGAATTAGACGTGGGCAAAGGTGGAACCTACTAATACTTTAAAGAACAAGTAAGCAATATCGCCAGTTGCGGCTAAAGAGACGACATCGACAAAACCTAATTACTATCGATAAAGAACGTTTGTTTATAGTCCCGTAATTATAAAACATGTGGGAAAATAAAGCATTTCCAAATAGAAGAAACTATAGCTCGATAGTGATGTTAAAAGCAGGAACGAATGCTGGTCTTGAAATTCACGCTTGCTCTTGTTATCATTCAGGGAGCGAGAGGTGTGATTGAAGTCTGATTAGCGGAATAATGAATTATTGACCATTTAAAACTATATATTTAAAAATTTATGTACATTTAATCACACAAATACAACATTTATTTTACAAATGATATTCTATCTTTTTCAATTTAGCTACTTGAATACAAATTCTACCTTACGGTTCTTCTTTATGAACTGGTCAATAACATCGTCAAAAAAAATTGGTTGTAACTTAATTTTCCTAAGCAATATGCGCACTTGTAAAAGCTGGCTGAAGTTCACTGGCTAGAGCTACGTTGACTGCGTATGGCCTGTGTTTAAGCAAAGTGAGATGACGTGAAATGACTATGCGCGCACATGAAATCATAGCATTGCTGCGAGGAAGCTCCTACTACAGAGCAAGCCAAGGTAGCTTTCACTAGACGAGCAAGCATCGGCCTTCGATACACAACGCAAAGCTCAATTATTGCCGCGCAAGTTTAAGACGTCTTCTGTCTACAAAAATAAAAGCCTAAATGGAATGTTTATAAATGCATGCATTTATTAACAAATAAATATTACTTCTCTCTCAATTAATGAGCTTGCGCAGCAAGCATGGAGAATTCGCTCCTGGTTAAAAGTTGATGACTCAGGTACTGAAGAAGATTACTAAGGAGCTGCTGGAACTTTCTTCTTAAAAGATCAAGCGATGTCTGTCTAACTTATGCCTTCCACTTTATGCTACTAGGGGTGATCAAACTTTTTTAAGAAGCAATGTCATCTAAACTATAGCCAATAATTAAGTGGGGAAAAAATGAATGACTATAGTCATTCTTTCTCAAACTACATTAGTTTTACTGCTACGGGATTCTATAGCAATGCAAATTGCAGGTTGACGTCAGTATGCATGAAACCATGCCATGACTGAGTTTCTTACTTCAGGAAATGATTTTACATTCCGGACTGACATCCGCTGGCAAAAGGAAAGTTATGTACGGGAAAAGTGTGTAGATATACTGTTCAATGATGAGTTGTACATGTCCGTGATGCAAACTTAACACTACTTTCTGGGACGTGGATGGTGAAGTTCAATATTAATGACAACTGGAATTTCTGTTAACTTTATCGCTATACCGAAACTGCAAAAAAAAAAAAAAAACTGAAGGTAGATATTCAAAGCTATTTGAATTTGTGAATATGTAAGAGGTTTTCCCATCTGATTTTGTCTCTTCCATTAGCTAAAGGTAGATCTGAGAAACAAACCTTCACTGTTGTCTTCACTACGATGCGGAGCGATGTCCTCTGGAATACTCCTTCAGCTGTTGAAGGAAATGAAATCAGTCTTATAGTAAGGAGGGGGGGTTGTTAAATTTTCTTGTAACAGTGTGAAACTGCGAAGTGATTATGGCTGTTGTGAAATAACGAAATTTGCAGAGATGTCGACTTCTGTGAAATGTGTGAAAGGGGAAAAAATACAAATCGAAAGTCTTTTACCAACATTTTTATTTAGCATCTAATAGCGTTGGGAACATTTCAGAATATATCAGTTAAAGATGAGTCCTTAATGTGTTATAACCATTCCGAAAAGTTGCGACACAATACATTCTAGTACGACATTTCAAACATGGAATCACTATTCTCCTGGAGTGGACATGAATAACGAAGTGTTGTACCCTTTTTTGGTTCCATAACATCATATCTACGTATTAGAAGGATTAGTGCAAGTGCAGATGATTTTGATGTACGGACAAGGAAATCACTTTGGCCGATTTCCTGACTACAGATCACACTCCAAATGCCAAATAATGCCATACTACATTTCCGCATCTGTGCTTCCGTCAAAAAAAAAATAAATAAATAAAATAAAAAGAAACCATATTTCTGCAGTCAAAAGTGGAATTTTATGAATTGATGATGGACATAATTTCTGTAAATGATAGCTTTTGTTGATGATCAAATAAATCAAGCTGAAACTGAATGGGTGTGTAAACAGGCACAACTTGGGTGAACTGAGATACGGCTGATTTGTATCACATGATGAACTGCTGGCAATCACACTGAATCATAGTTTCCGGATGTTGTGGGTTTTTTCAAAGTTATAAAACTTTGAAAAACATGCTATAAAATCGCTGTAGCATGTTAAAGGAAATATGTATTATTAAACTTTCCTCCCCCCCCACCACCACCTCAGTCTTCAAAAGTTTGGGCTAAAACGGCCTCGCCTACTCCCTATAGGGAATAAAAGGCGTTAGCGGAGGTTTTTCTTTTCTTTTAAATTTTGTTAACTATTTGTTTCCGAATACTTTGTTACTTCTCTGACAGGGGTAGTAGACTCGAAAGTAATGATCTTATTAAGATTCTAAGATCTAATGATTTCGGATTTTTTCTTTTGGAATAGGCAGAAGATGTTTAAATAATCGCCATAAAATTAACAACCATTTTCGTGAAATCATTAGCCTTCTCTCTCTCTCTCTCTCTCTCTCTCTCCTCTTTTAAACTGTGATCACTTTCGGGTTATATGCGATATGTTCCCGTGACATTTTTTGAATATCTACGTTTGGCAGAAACAGTCCGTCTCCCAATTAATATTAATTTTTCCTTCAGCGAAATGCGTCTGAAATCAAAGTAAATTCTTCAGGAAAAAAAAAAATTCAGCACGTTTTAAATTTATGTTCATTTCAATTTTTAAATAGTAAAATATTATTTTGATGTTAATCACTTACCCCATTGTTTCCCCTTGTTAGATTATGAATCGTAATAATGAGATGTTAATTCCAGGCTCAGTTTAGTCGTAAAAATACTTAAATATACTTCGTTCCAAAAGTCTTTTGGGATGAAGTATTTAATTTTCACCTCCTTCACATGGAAGTAGTCCTGACATAAAGTTATGATGTACCATAATTACCATTTATTTCAACCTATTTTTTTTCCTTTCTGCAGTAAGACATTTTCTTTGGAACAGACTGCCAGTAGATTATCAACAGTTTGATAAGAAACTTTTTTTTTTAATAACTGTAAAGTATACGATAGGTTAAAAAATCGAATTTTTTAACTAGGAAAATATTTCATTTTCTTAGTTTAAAATATTTCTAATTTAAAGATTCAAGGGAGCCTGGGAGCTCACTCGGTTCCGATGGATCCTTTTGTTTGGAAAGACTTCGATTCGAATCCCGTTAATCACGCGAAACATTTCAGGGCTTTTAAATTAAAGGTGAGTTAGACGGTGTCATACGTAAGTGGAGGATTTTTATCTCCGAAATACACCCTCTGTCCAAAAAGAAACCGAACTTTTCGAAAATAGAAGAAACTAGTGGCGCTACCTGTTGTATCTTTTTGTTGTCGAAAACGGCAACCTTCATTAGTGTTGTGTCAACTGTTTATGACATTTGTTTCATTAGAAGCCGAGTTATAGTGCCAAGAGTGACAGTGTATTTCAACGAACGGTCGAAAAATGAGTTTCAAACAGAAAGTTGCGATTGACTTTTGTTAAACTTTTGTTAAACTTTTGTTAAACTTTTTGAAGCATTTGAAACATCAAATGCTTCAAAAAGCATACGGTGATGAATGATTATCCCGTACTCAAGTTTACGAGTGGTTTAAGCGATTTCAAAGTGGTCGTGAGACGCTTGAGGACGACAAAAAGCCGGGCCGTCCAAAAACTGAACTGAGCGAAGTTAACATCCAAAAAGTGCGTGATTTCATCAAAGAAAACCCGAAATCGTCCGCGAGATTTATTTAAGATGAATTGGGGATTCCAAAATGAACCGTGCACAACATTTTGATCGAGAGGTTGGGCATTCGTAAATTGAATTCGCGATTTGTTCCCCACAGTTGACCGACCATCAAAAAATATATCGAATTGAACACTGCAAGGACCTCATTAAAAACCGCTCGTAAGGACTCAAACTTCCTTGAAACGATCGTTACTGATAAATAAATAAATTCCGTGTGATGATACAGCGTTCCCCCTTTATACGGGAGTTCACGGTACCATCTAGTCCCCCCCCAAATTTTATCCGGGCTCCGGAACCGGCATAGGCTGACGAATCAGACCTATGGCTGAGTCAGTATTCCTGGCTGTAATCCGTGTGTGTTCTCAGACCGGTTTGCCTGCTTCCGGGATGAAAAACACACTGGCGGAAAAAACCCTGCTGTCGACGCCCAAGACCGGCTAACTTGGCTATGGCTGAGGAAGATCCTTGAGCTCCTCATGTCGTTGACGGGAATCGAACCTAGGACACTCCTTCCACAGGCATATTGTTGCGAAGCGCAAAGCCACTAGGCTAACCGCGCGGACATCGTTACTGGTGACAAAACGTAGTGTTTTGAGTATGAACCCGAAAAAAAGCGCCAGAGTGCTGAGTGGAGACCAGAAGAGGCGCATCCGAAAAAAAGTCTCTTGGAGAAGTCAAAAGTAAAGACAATGCTGATTTGTTTATACGATTCGAAGGGCATTATCCACAAATAATTCGTTTCGCCTAGTCAAACGGTCAATGGTGAGTTTTATCTCGAAGTTTTGAAGCGATTGATAGCGAGAATTCGTCGCGTACGGCATGAATATCGTGACGACCGACAGTTCGTCAAAACACAGTCACTCTTGACACTATAACTCGGCTTCTAATGAAACAAATGTCATAAACAATTACACAACACGAATGAAGGTTGCCGCTTTCGACAACAAAAAGATACAACAGGTGGCGCCACTAGTTTCTTCTATTTTCGTAAAGTTCGGTTTCTTTTTGGACAGGGGGTGTAGAAGCAAACTGACATTTTGATCATATATCTGCAAACATACGAGTAGAACAGTATCTTGTCCCGCCTGAATTGCGTGGATACTGTAATTGGTTCTTGGGGCTTAGTTACAGTACTATTCCCCAGTTTTACTATGATAGGTTAGAGATACTGACACTGGCGTTCCATGATTGCTAACCTCCAAATTGGGGGAGCTACTTAAGAAAAAAAAAGATTTAAGGAAAGTATTAAGCCCGTGGCTGAGTGGAACAACGATTGTCTTCAACTGAAAAGATCTGGATTAGAATTCCCGTCTAAGACGCGAAGAACCTTCATTAACTACTTAACAAACGAAGGTAAGTTAGCAATCTCACACGCCTGACACGATTTTTCCTTCCGCAAATCAAACCGACCTAAGAATATATGCAATTCACAAAAGCAGTTTATGGAGATAATACGAATAAACCTCTCAAGACCAAGTTTATATGAAACCAAGGTAGTTGGGATGACAGGCCTTTGAGTGTGACATAAGTATAAGGGACGATCACGTCTTAATAATTTAATTATCGTCCCTGATGGTTTCCGAGTGGTAGAGAGAGTTATTTACAAAAATTATTTTGATAAAAAATATTACGATGCAAAAAGAATTCAGTTGTAATAAAATATTATCACGCGGCAACAAAAACTGATATATATTCAATGGCCAGAATATTAGAACCATCTCCATGTTAAATAGATTATATCTGCCTATAACACGTGACAAATAGCATTGCAGGCACTAGCTATAAAAGAAGAGATTGCTTCCGAAGACAGCATTTGCATTCAAATGTATATGCAATCAAGAACGGATGAAGGTCAAGAGCATGACATGAATGAATTCGAACGGGGATGAAAGTAGGACCCAGACAGGCCAGTAACAGTATCTCTGAAAACCGTTGCGCTTCTAGGATGACAAATCGCAACAGTCTTGGGTATACCGAGATTTGTGTGATAATATAACGCATCACATGAATTCAACGTTGGAGACGTGATCAAAAAGATGGCTAATCTATGCAAAAAGCTGGATTGGGTTGTTTAGGGTCAAAGCAACTAAGGCTATGAGGCCAATGTATTATGTCTGTTAATTGCGTGTGGTCAGAAGGTCGGTTTGCCTGTTTGTGGCCCGAAATACCCTACACCTCCGTATGAGACCAGTTAACTCCCCTTTAGTAGAAAAGTTTTATAAGCTGGTATAACCAAAGGCTGTGAGGAAACTTAACTTAAAGGGTTATGAATCAAACGCAGTCCCAGATCGTAACGGCAGACGATCATTGAGGACCATGTCTAAAGGGGGAGAAGATGAGTAGACTAGCCAAAGGTCTCATGAAATGTTACATCCCTGTTCCTATTCATGAGGATGGAAGAAACAGTGTATGACGACAACATGGATCCATCATACTTGATCATAATGCAAATAGGTAGCAGCAGCAGACTGATAGTTTGGGTGGTTTTTTGCCTGGCACTTCGTTGACTCCATTTACATGAGAAGGGCAAGCATAAATGATACGGTCTACCTGCATCGCTGCTGATCAAGTGCTCCATTCCTGTTGACGATTTACTTTGCACGTGATGGATAATTCCCATCTATCAAAACACGACCTGTCACAAGGCAGACGAAATCCAAGAATGGCTATAGGAACGTGATGATGTCTTTGTTTTTGGACTTCTTCCATTCAGTCACTAGATTTTATTCCTATTGAGTATCTTTAAGATGTGATTTTCGTGATAAGAATTCTCCGCAGACGCGATGATGGGATTGCAGAAATTCATCATGCCTACTTTAGACAGTGTAGAGGGTTGAACTGAAGGCTCATGGATGCCATATGCTACTAAGTGGATATCTAATAAAATATCCGCTCAGCTTAGTCGTAAATATGAATGCAATGAGATCATATATTGATGGAAACTGAAATATTTACTGGCTGTTTCTTGATATTCTTCGGTATCTGATGAATAAATGCGAGTATAAATAGAATATTGGTTTTGTTATTCAGTAAAATGATTTACGAAAGGAGGGTGGAAAGTATGAACGTTGGTAATAAAGTGAGAAGGATATTTTTTTAATATATATAATGATATATTATAAGCTCATAGTTAATTGGAAGTTGCCACGAATGTGGTATTCTACAAATGAACATTTCCAAAAGAAGCAAGGGAAAACGTTTAATAATTCAACTGCTAAGTTTTGAAAGTTAGCTCTAATAAGTAATGCTAAACTTGATATTTGGTTTCTGAATATCTGTTAGGAAAAAACGAATTAAAAATGATTTGTTTTCTATCCTCTAGCAAGCTGTTTACTGGATACAAGAAGAATAAGTTCAGTCAATGGAATATTTCAGAATTCCAGTGTGCATACTATTACTCAAATTATTCAAGTTATGACGTTCGCGCTAAATCAGGAGTGCAAATCTGTCTTCTAGGAATATTTTTACTGTTTTTTTTTTTATCCTCAACACACAAGCGTGGGCAATTTAAAAACTCACTGTAGCTGATGCCTCTATTTAATCGTTATTCAAAAGACGCCAGATAGCTTTATTATAATTCAAAGCTTTGCACACGACCCAAATGCTACACCCAAGGTAGTCCAGTGTCCCTGAGGAAGATGAAATGGAGTCTTACCCTTTCCAAGAGGAATTGTTCTGACTTCGTAGAGAAAGTTATGAAACAGTGACAGCACCAGTTTGGCCTCTGAAGCAATGTACGGCTTTATAAAAGTAATTTAGCGCCATCTTACGAGCAGTAATTACAGTAAACCTACTCAGAGAGAGAAAGGGAGAGAGAGAGAGAGAGAGAGAGAGAGAGAGAGTAGGTATTTTTTTGGTGCAAAATGTGGGTCAAGGCAATAGGAGCAGCCAAGCGCTAAACATTTTCTCTGCACTGCCTGTAAAGTCCTAATCAGAAACAGTAAGAGTTAATTAACGGCTGAAAACATACACAAACGCACCCATTCCCATTGCAAACTAAAATGGAGTTGCGCATAAATGAGATAGCGAACAAGATTTCAAATGTGAAGTTAAAGGGAATGGAATTTTCACCTGTCATAAATAAAGGTTTAAACTGATAATAAGTTAATAACAAAAGCATATGACCATTGAAAAGGTTTACAACAAACTGTTGACAAGGGGATGTGTACATATACACATAACTCTTCCTATTCTTCGTGTATAAACTCTTTTTCTTAGAAGAGGATCATGTTTTGTTTTTTTCCTGGACCTCGATTAAATTCAATGACTCATTGTTGATCTAAAAAGCATCGAGTGTACTATAAACGTATATTCGATGAATCATTCCATAATTTCTTTCGGCCATGATTTTCAATGACATTTTCAATTGCAATAGAAACTGCAAGATAGAAATGCATTTACTGGTCATTATTCTAAACCTCAAATGCTGAAGTAAACCATTTTCCTTCTTAGCTTCAAGCTAGATCCTTGATCTAGCACTGGGATGGAAATGAAATTTTTTTTTTTGCTCTCAAGTATGGCGTTTACCATAAGACGCAATTACCCTGAATAATGCAATGGATCAACGTATAATATTATTGACGAATCGTGTTGTATTGGTAGTTCAGAGTTTATATAAAATGCAAAGAATTCCAGTTCAGCTCATGTGAATCTCTGTTGTAGGATATCCTTACTGTAACTGTGTTTAAAATATGATTTTATGTCAGCGTTCTGTTCAGCTATTTATTTTTACATTATTGATTATGCTGAGTATACTTATACCGACAACTTCATATCCATGTATGAATTTTCTTCCTATTTTTTTTTTTTTTTAGATCAATCTTTGCTTTTTGGGGAATATGCATTTTAAAAACAGAAAAGGGTAATCCAATGCAGATAAGCTTTCAGGCAGTTCAATAGTAGAGTGTTTTTACTACCCCATCACGTGTTGTAGAAAATTTAGACGTAAATCTTGCCTATGTGAGTTCTAAGCAATTTTCAGATAAGGTTCAAGTTGATAAGCTTAGGGAATAGTGTAAGGATTGTTTTGGACACCAATTAATCAGTTTTCGATTAACCCCGCGAGACATTTTGAAAAACGTTGGCTGCAGTTCAGAAGAAACTACTTTACCAGTATTATTTTTAATATTAGCGATGTGGTGTTGCTGCACGTGATAGTGCTCCACGAATTTCAGGAGAGAATTACAGTCTGAACAATTAATGCAATAATCTCAGCCAAGCAGTGGTATCATTTAAATTGCTGCCAGCCTCCTGCTTCCTCAACATTTGGCTTGCTTTTTAATGCATACGATTCAATTATTATTTAGATGAAGCAGCCAAAGCAATCGATAAGAAATTTCCACAATCAGTTGAATAATACGAAGAAGCATCCCCACCCCTTTCCTCTTCTACAATCATCTCCCTCTTTTCAGTCCTACTGGGTTGAAATTTTCAGATATCCATAAGCAAGGTCAGAAACACCTTTATTCGTTGAATGACGGGACCTGTAGAAACGAGATCTGGAAAGAAAGGCGAACCCCATCTTACAATCCCTTTGTTTTTGACTGATCTGGCTGAAATATTCAAGGAGCAATGTAAGAAATGATATAGCAAATTTGATCGAAATTGGTTGAACAATGTAACTTAATAGGGATGTCTGCGAAGAAAAAATCCCCCCCCCCATATATTTGCAATCCTCTTCACTTTAATTAGGCTGAATTTCCGAGGAACTGGCAACGTAAAACAACCATATCCCAAACGACGTGGTCGAAATCGGTTAAAAAATGCTATCTGCAAGAGGTGTCAGAAGGTTTGCGAGGTGGGAAAACTTCCTATTATTCGTATCGATTGGGCCACAATGGTGAACATTCGGAATATGGCTCATCTGCTATTGATCAGAAAGAACAAAAGTTTTCCATATGAGTGTTCCTTTTTCCCCTTCACAAGCATAAAATCATTTCGAATACACCCATCGTAACGTCGTCACTCATTAAATTAATTAGGTCAGACTGATTAGCGTATGATGATAATACAACGGCCATATAGGCAGGTGCGGAATCATCTTATGAAACCAATATAATACTTTTGGTATTTTTATCTGTAAACTGCGTGTGTTATCCTGGCCAGTTTGCCTGGTTATGGAAGGACAAACTCGAGTTTCCGGGAGAGAAAATCCTCCGCCTCCGTATGAGACTGGATAACTTACAATTGAAGATCCTGATGAAGGTTCTCTACAGCCTAGATGAGATTCGAATCGAGTTTATCCAACGAAAGGACATTGTCAAAACCAAAGCTACAGAGGCTAGGTAGAAAGTAGAAATTCATGATTGGATAGTCACTACTGGAAAGCCGATAACAACATTAGAGTACTACTGCTATTTTTGTTGCAAATTGATTGCGTGAATCCCGCTAATGGAAGGTTGTAAATCAATAGTACATTGGTATTCATCGAATTAAGAGCTAGATAATCCAAGAAACTCTGCTCTAGACACCAAACGTGGAATTTTTTCAAATCACTGAAGGCCTCCAAATAAACAGGGTCGCACATTGAACAAAAATTCATCTACCTAGCACGTAAAAACATTCAGAGTACATCCATGCTCACAGTAGAATTCAAATTGTTAGCTCTTGATTGGACAGCAGATATGCTACTATTCAGCCAAGAAAAACAATTTTAATTAAACTCAAAAAAAAAAAAAGTATCTTCTATCTTCCGTCAATGTTGCGAAATTCCAACTACGTATTTATGCTCAAGTTCCTTAATAAGTTACGGAGATCAGTGAAACATTTATAATGCCGGTATATACATCCTGAGTAATTTTTGTTGTTATTTGGTATAGGAAAATATGATAGTGGAAGGAATAATTTCTTTCTTAGTGGTCGACTATAAAACCAACCGCCACTGCTTATAAACTTAGAAAGAACAAAATGCCTATTCAGAATTTACTGAATTTTAGTTAAGGTTGCAAAGATTAATTTTTCTATCTGGGAGACTATAATTTTCGATTAGCACTTCTCGTTATAAATCGAGCTGTCAGATCTTTGTTATCTAGAAGATATGAAATGAAAAACGAGATGCCGCTCAAATTAATAACAACACTATTCGATTACTTATCTGCAGTCATTAGAAATTTTTTAAAGTAATTTAATAATAGAGAAAGGTTTCTTGAAACGTAGAAAGATTTATGATTCCAACGACAGTTTTTAATAATGCAATATTCTTATATCTGTCAGCATTGAAGTAGGGGGGGGAAGAGTTTGTTTTAATTTTATATTGCTCTTAATGAATTTAAAGTCACCTTTTATTAACGAGCTTCACTATATGCATATTACACATTAATTAATTAATATTGAAATGGACTCAGTATCTGCATAAAGGTCCATATATTTTTTTTTCTCTGGAGAATGCAGCAGCTAAACAGAAAAAATATTTAAAAAAAACATAAAAATCGTCCATTTATTTTATTTATTAGTATGGAGTTTCCTCCCTTTTTCTGCCCCGTCCCTAATGGGGGGAGAGTTGAGCCTCCTCATGGAGGGGGGGGGGTAGGTGTTTATGGCTGTAGATCCGTGTGTGTTTACGGGACTGGTTTGCCTGCTTGCGGGATGAAAAACCCCAGATAAACTGGGGGGTAAACCCTGCTGTCCGCGCCGAAGACCGGCTAACTTGGCTATGGCTGAGGAAGATCCTTAAGCTCCTCACGTCGGCGATGGGAATCGAACCTAGGACACTCCTTCCCCAGGCATATGGTTGCGAAGCGCACAGCCACTAGGCTAACCACGCGGACGTCCATTTATTGAGTAGAGGCAATCAACCAGTTATATCGAGTACTCCGAGAAGCATATTTTTTCTGGAATTTTTTCTCATACAAAAATGAATGATCGCTAACGATGTTAGCGATCACTAAATTCAGATAAAGTTTCATCAGACTTCATATGAATTAATGTTCAGATTTAGCATCCAAACCACAGTAATGAGGAAGGTGTACTCGAGTGTAACTAAAATCATATCGCGACTGGAATGTTAACCATTACAGAGTGATGAAAGGAATTTTATAGGACAGATATTTCAACACACAGTATGAGTAAGGAATGAGGATCATTCCTAGATGTTGAGTAAGAATGCGATTATAAAGAATGCTTTTTTTTCATGGTATTTGGCTTGAATGGATTACCAAAAAGCGTGATGAGTCTAAAGCAAGGAATAAACGGATTAAAGTTATATTTGGACTTTCGAGATGTATTAAATGAGCCTCTCATTGTCGAGGTGCCAAAAATAATAATAAAAATATTTCGGTTAGTTTAACCTTCGGAGTGCATTTTCGAGAATCTATATATATATTAAAAAATATTAAAATTTAATATTACGATGAATACTTGTTTCTTCAAAACGGAGAACGAAATACTCTAAACAGAGAAGAGAATAAATTTTAGTGCAAATTATACTGTCAGAACATAAACTACAGAAATGGAAAGTGAAGATTGAAATATGCTTTCACCTAGTTCGTAAAAATAACAGAGACATCGAAGGTCATCACTGCGTAGTTCCATAAAAAAAAAAAATAAAAAAAAAATCGTCCGTTCTTCAATTATTTAAAAAAACAAAATAAAACATTCGTGTCTCCCCTTCCTCCCACCCCCACACATAAGTTCCCTAAATGTTAACACACAGTAAAAATAGTCAATGTGAAAATCATCAAGCGTTCGGCATTACTATCACAACCCTGCTATCTTAAAGTAATCACGGATAAATGGCTGGTTATCCTTTAGGAACGTTGCAACATACGAGTTGAGGTCCAGCAGAAACGCGCAAAACCTCGCGTATTGTGCGAGCTCCTTGAGCATTAGAGCGTAAGTAGGTCAGCAGGAAAAGCAGATATTTTTGCTATGGTGATGGCCTGCGTGGGCGTCATTGCTGTTTTTAACTTATTTTCTTGAACCCCCTATAGACACACCATTTTCATTTCGTCGCTAAGGAGCTTATTATTTCTCATGCAATTGAGAAACAGGGCTTGTTTTCAGAAAAGTGAGATAAGATCGCAAGAAGATATGTCCTTCAGAGATAAGTAGATTAGTACTGTTTTATTCAGGAAGTAAAGCTCACTAAAAGTCAGCCTATTGTACATAATAAATGAAGAGGAATTTGCCGATGCATCGGCTGTTGTTCACATAAGATAAATGACAGTTTATTGGGTTTTATTATTGCTCTGAATGGGAGGGATTGGTAACATATCGGTAATACTGATAAATTGTCTCATATTTCATTTTCTGCATTTCCGTCCTCCTGTATTAATATTCGAGACAAAATTAAGCGCCTCTTTTTAATTTTGGGTTATTTTCATTTCTTTGAAATCGGTGTACTTCTTTGTAGATTAGATTTTAAAACACCACGTCGTTTAAAAGGTTTCCAAAGATCTACTTAGGCACTAGAAGATTACTTCATTTGTAAATTTTGACAAAACACCAACTGCAACTTTAATTCTTAAACATTTCTTACCGAAGGGAAGTAGGCCAAGGAAACTTCAAATCACAGCTCCGTGAAGGATGTATTCAGAGTGCGCATCGCTATTCCCAAGTTTCATTTGTATAATTCCTACCAAGAGAATAGAGAAATTTCTTTAACCTTATACACTCTTTTCTCTGTTGATTGTCTCGGATACATACCAGGTAAACACACACACATTTTACTTCTTTTTACTTTATGGGGTTCTTGGAAACTCAAATCCTCTCCAATTGAACAATTACAATCATTATACAGTCAGTTCGCAATGGAATTACAGATGTGGACCTCTGACTGAAAAGAAGCCAAGGTCATTTTCTGCGGAAAAGAGAGAGAAGAAGGGGGGGGGGGTTCTTATGGGAGTACCACTAGGTTTTATAAAGGAACTGATATTTTGTTGTCTATTCATCTCTCGTTCTTTAAAAATGTCAAAACGTCGTAAAAATGTAAATAAAGGTTAATTCATCTGAGAGATATGCAATGGATGACAATAAAACTGCAACCTGAAATCGGTGAGTATGCAATTACATCAGCGTTTGTCGAATCGGTTTCCATAAATTGAGTTTTATCTTATGTGTGTGTCTGTATAATTTTTTCCCTTCCTTGGGATTTTCTGCATTTATCAATATTCAAATAAAAACAGAGAGAGAGAGAGAGAGAGGGGTAGAAATTAAAAACAATCACCAATTTCCAATATAAAAGAAACTTGAAAAGCTTATCGTTTCCACATTAAACATTTTAATTTAATTATTTTTTTATTTATTATTTTGCATGTGTGTGTGTGTGTGTGTGGAGGGGATATTCTGTAGAAATTATAATGCATTGATTGAAGAATGTAAAGTTGGGTTATGAACCTTTTTAAGGCTTCAGATTAAAATGTTTCAGACCCACTAAGATAGGCTAACAAGTTAACTGAAGTGTTTTTTTTTTTTGAAAACTTTTAAAGGAGTGACATTCCCCCTACCCCTTAATTTTATTTCCACTTACATATTTATGTGAATCCAACTCACGAGAGGCTGCAAAATTTCTTTTCCTAACTTTATACTGAAAACAGTGCTACATACTATGGTCCCATATGTATGAACACAAAGAGACCTAAGTCCCATTAATATCCTGTGCTGTCCAACTCCAGACACGGGGAATCGAGAAGTCATTCTCTTGTAAGTCCTCCACGCCGTCTCTGTGCACTTCGAATGCGTGCAAATCAGCTAGAGACAGAGTCAAAGCTTAGTAAATCCATTTTGCTGACAATTCCAGAGGTAAATACGATGTGGCATTCTTGGAGTAGTGGCACCAAGTCGTTTTCAGCATAGTAGGTAGCTTTCTCACGATGGAGGATACTGAGGTTGTCCAGCACTCACAACTTGCATGTCTACAACGACTAACTCATCTATCTTTTCTATCAGGCTCGCACAATCCACTGTTACCCTCCTATAGTGGGTTCTATTGCTATAGTACATTAAATTAGTACCGTGCGTTGGCTAAGCATTAGATAATCCGGAAGTCCTGCTCTGAAACGTGGAACTTTTTCAAGCCACTTCATTCCTCCAGTAAGTACATTTATGCATCACACCAAGCGATGTAAAGATTCATCTTTCACAAACACCCGTGCCAACAGTAGGATTCGAACAAGCAGTCAGTTTTTAATTATATAAAGGATAAGTTAAAAATACATACTTGGTTGTGTAATTTTGGTTGTGTAAACTTGATGAGCTAAAACGCACTAAAACTAAAATGATGAGCTAAGAGAAAGGTGTTGAGAATGAAGCTCAATTTTGTGAACTTAAATATGTAAGGGCAATAGCCGAAAATGAAATGAAAATATAAATATGAAGAGATGAAATCGTGGACTAAAGATTTTGAATCGAAATTATGAAAATTAAAGAACAAAAAAAGAAACAAAGACTGTTAAAGGATATACAAAACCAACGGCTGCTTCTTTTGCGATTTTTCCTGATTTTACTTTTGATTCTTTCGTGATAATAAAAAAAAAAAGTTTGAGGTAGAATATTGACTTTGATATCATGTTTTGTTTAATATGGTTGCCATTTGTCAAAATGTTCCGTACACAAGAAAACAAGAAAATGTTGCCGTGCAAATCCGAGTACCTGAGAAAGCAGGAGGTTAGGCTCAATTTAGAAGTAACACTTGTTATAATTTTTATTGGTAATGCTGTTGTTATTGTTGATGCTGCTGTTATTTTATTTCAGTAACTTCAAGTACGCATTTATATTGCCAACAACTGGAACACTGATGCCAAAGTAGCCTCGTGTAAATCACTACTTTTTTTTTAGAAGAGGCTGATAAACCAACGAATAACTCGGACGAAATCGGTTGAATAGCACGATTTTGAAGTGTTAGTGGCATTTTACCTTCTGTCTCGTGACATCCATACTGTTTTGGTCAGGTTGCATCGAAATTCTTAGAAAAAAGTATAAAAAACAGTATAATCCACAGTTGGTCGAAATCGAATGGACGCAGAGGAAGGCTGTTTTTTTTTTTTTATGTATCGAAGGCTCTGATTCTTTCATTAAATTAAAGGCTTCAGTTTTGGCAGGTTGTGTCCTTTTTAATACTTCTGTGGAATAAAATTAGCGGATCAATAGTATTCAATGTGGCACTGCAATTACAGCAGGTGGAATTTTCACCTAAATGATTTCCAGTAAGAGAAGCAGTCAGCGACTTTTTACAGTATTTTACTCAAATCTTGTCAAGAGACACTGCCCTGACTCTTGATAAGGTCTGAGCTTACTTAAAATAACTTCTGACGACACGTGATGAGAGAAACCGTAGTCATTCAAACTTTCCATACTTTTGACAGATATCAAAATACATACTTATTATTCTGTTCAATATGGATAAGCTGCAGGATATCCTGCAAATGGCGATGAATATCCGTAGTGGTGTCATTTCCTGTCGGAAACTTCTCCACCTCCCAGTTTTCAAACAAATAATGTTTGAAAACCGATTTGCACCATATAAAAAAAGGCTTTTCTCCCAAATCACATTCGGAGATGAATTAGGACACAGATTCAAAGGGGGAGAATGAGAAGATTTCTTCGAGAGTTGAAGTAAGGATAGAAGAAGCGAGAAATCAGAGTAAAGACATTTTCCTTGGTATAGGAATTTATTACCAAACTTACAAGAAATTCGTTTCAGAGATATTCTGACTTGATTTTTGTTTTCGATAGCAGTGCTATAAATGGAGGTTACTTTATATGAATATTTTTAAAATCATTTTTCTGAAAGAAATTATCTAGTTCTTGTGATGACTTTTGATGTCTTATAAATTAAAAAAATATTAGGGGTGTGTGTGTGGGGGGGGGTTCTGAGTTTATTTTTGTTATAACACAAATTGTTTGATGCTTGTGTTGTGGTCTCGTGGCAACTTTATGATGCTACCGCACTACATTATAGGTCTATCACTTTTCTAGTCCTTTATTAAACTTTCAATTGGTCGATCTTTTGGCGCAGGCCAAATATTTTTTTCTCTCTCGGAAATGGATTTTTAACCATAGGGCTCAAAAAAAAAAAAATCGACCGTAGAATTCACTGAATAATATGAGTTAGTGGTATGGACACGATATGGTAACAGTTCTTTGACATGCTGTTGTCGCACGTAAGCCTACAAATCATCAATAGAAATAAACTCAAGTACCGAATAAGAGCAAATGACGGAAACCTGCTACCTGTCGATTCCCAAAAATCAGGGCTGAAAGAGCTCAGACTCTACCGTTGAGGAAAGAAAAGTTTTTGATGCATTTATCGATTTATTTCAACGCTAATTATTTTAATAACAAAAACATTTATTGCATTATTAAAAGAAACCGGAAGCAATTAAAAAAAAGCCAGCATGTTCATTAATACTGCTGTTTTGTCAATCACATTGCATGTTTTTAAGTTCTTTCAAGAGTGAAGTGTTATTTTTTTATATTCATATTTATTTCACAATTTAAAGTTCATTGTATTATATTCTTGGCCTTTTTTATGTTTTTGTGTACATCTCTTGGTCTTCATTTCCCTTATTCTTGTCCCTTTCTTGGCCCCCATTATAAGTTCAGTAATAACAACCTAATAACTGAATTTGCTGCTCGGAAACGTTTGGCGATTATTCTTTCTTTCAAGAGAATGAAGAGATCATTAGTTGATAGCCTTGTCTCACGTTCACCGAATTTATTAATCCAGTTTATTTGCACACTTCATCTGTGTCGAGTATTCCACGTTCTACAACCAACTTTCTTACTAATTTGGATCTTTCAACTGCCTAACTTTTAATGCTGAAAGTTTTAGTATCTTATATAATAATACCATTTTAATTAGTAAGGGTGCTGAAATTTTGTTATTCCTTTCGTGTTTCAATCTTAGATTTTCGTTTTATTAGTCTTCAGTTAAAAACAAAAGAAAGTTAAAGAGGAGAAAACTGCAAGGAGAGGAAGTCTTGTCAATCGATTTTTATACATGAGAGCTTTCAGATGAAACAGCGCTAAAGCGAAATTCGTTTAATTTGGAGGATGATAATTGTACAATGACAGGACAGGTTTGGTCTAAGATTTCGACTTTATCTCTAACGCCATACTGGGCCTTTAACTGAGCCACGTATTAATACATGAGGAAATCCCGATAAGAATGCGAGGTACGTTTACTGATGAAAAAAAAAAAGTGGATATGAGGTATTCAGTCTGGTTTTTATGACTAATGTTTCCTTCCGGAAAATCTCAACCCCCCCTCACTTCCCCAAACAAATAGAAACCAGTCAGAGAATACACGCAGTCGACAGATATACTTTTTCTTCTTAACTGCTTATGGAGTATTTCTAAGTAAATAACTAGATCCGCTGTTCTATGTGCTATACATACTGGAATTCGTTTTTTTTTTTTTTTTTGCCATTCTGCATTCAGTTGTAACCGCTTAAAATTTTGATCTGCACTTCATTCGTGTTTAGTTTTCGATAGAATCCTGTAAACAGCGTAACATTATAAGAGAGAGAGAGAGAGATGAGTGATGTGATCTTCTTAAAGCAAGAAACAAACTGGAAGTTGAAAATCACGTGCTCGTAGGAGAGAAAAAAAAGGATACTGTTGTCTTGTGTTTATGTCTAGAATGCATTATGTGGCATTGAAACGTCGCAGTCGAGCACATCATCATTCATCAATGCACACGCACTGTGTGGAGAGTTTTCTAAACTTTCTCAACTTTTTCTTGGCGGGTCGAACATCCGCAAAGAAAAAAATGGCATGCTTGAAAACAATCAATTTAAAAATAGCAAAGTGTTTTAACTTTCTCAAGTAAAATGAGGCCACTTTAAAGATTTTTCTAGATGTCTCCATGAAATGGAAAACTAGAGCAAAATAATCACCAGGAAGTGACGCTCTTTCTTCTTTTCTTTTTTTTTTCTTTTTTTTTTTGTGGAATTCGACTTCATGGAATAAATTTCTTTTCAAATAGGTGTTCATAAAATGATTTCGATTTATTTTGGAGGAAAGTATGTTAAGATTTTTCTTTAAGTTAAGGCAGACGTAAAATTAAAAAAGATTCGGTGGCACTAATACATGAAAATCCAGAAAAACTAAAGCAAACGTAAAATTAAAAGAAACAAACATTTTTTTAATTCAGTGAAGCAGATGACTATCTCAAGTTTCGTCTTTCTTATGCCAGTAATACCAAAATCTTCCGATGAATTCAGTGAATTGATCAGGTATGATTTTTTTCAATTAGCCTTGAAGTCGATACAAAATGAATACTTGCAGCATTTTTAGTCCATTTGCGATTTTTCACTAGATGACCTTCAAACGAGACCAGCTATGTTCTGTTCATACATAGGAAGTGTTAAAAGTAGTGCTGGCTTTTGATTTATGTCGGGTGGGATCTGGTTTGCTTGTCTGTAAAATTGGCTAGAGGTCAAAAGTAGAATGATCTCGTGCCTGTTAAGTATTTTGACCTAGTAGTAAAAATAATAATAAAAAAAAAAACTTGACTAGTGAATAATGAGGAACACCTATAAACGTGAACATGCAAAGTGAATACTTAACCCTGCAAATAACTGCACTAACAGAAAGAAGAAAAGTTTTTGTGATCAAAGCTGAAGAACAGGCAGTAGATACGACTGCGAAACAGGAAAATGACGTGTGTTTATAAAGTCGCATCATATTTGCATGCAAACAGTTATACTAGCGAGATGAAAATAAATGAGTTTAGTTGCACTGTAATATTTTTGCACACAATAACAAATGAAGTTTGCTAATATTTCGTTTCACCAAAGAGTTGATTATGAGAAAGAGAGGAACTTCGGATAATACGGAATACCATTTTGTGTGTATTCCGGATAATAAGGAATACACACAAAATGTCATTCCACATAACCCGGAATTCCTCAATATATTCTACCACTTCTCCTAAATGCATTTCACATCACTTAGTGTAGTATTAGCAGTACTTACTGTCGGAACGTAAGTCGATAATCGATAGGCCATTATTTTTATTTTATTTTTGTACTTCAAAAGGTATTTCTGAATGCGCTATTTTCATTCAAGTTACCGATTTAAAATTGCTTCCCTCCAGGCACGATCAAAGGAGTGTAGATCGGGAAACCTCTTGTGCATTATTATCAGGTTCGATTTCGTAAACGATGTAATGTCTTGCCTGCGTTAAAAAACATATTTGTAGTTTTTTTTTGTTCTTTTTTGAGACTGTGAAAATCTACATAAAGATATAGAAGTAGTGGATATTAAAGATCTAACGTTATTTCAAAACTGCATGTATGTATGAACTTCGGAAGTTTCGAATTTTCACCAGAGAGCTCGTGAGATTAGAATCTTCGAATCGGAATTGCCTTAGCTTGCACTACTTAAAAGACACGAGCATATCCGCCTTTAATTAGTGCATTTGATAAAGGTTTCACTGGACTGATAGCTGTTTCGAATTGTTGGTTCTCTTCAGAGACCAGGCAGAACCCTTAAAAGGGCATGAACTCTCATTCAATTCCAAAGAAATCTAATGTCAGAGAGTTGTATTTTTCATAATTTGAAAATAATTTTCCTTTATCCCTTTCGCAGCCTTTCCTTACCAGCATTTGTATCCCTTTAGAACCCAGCAGACCAAATCTGCGGACAGCGGGCCAGGTGTAGTCGTATCAAGGCCTTGTGAAGAAGCAAAATGACTTCAGTATCCTTACATATAATGTTTGTTTCAACATAGCAATTATCGTCTGAGTTTCATTTGCAATTTTTTGTTATTGTATCCTTTGAATTTAAACTTTCTATCCACCATAACTCCAAGCATGATCCCAGTAATATCAACTCAAAGTGCATAACTTGACACTTACTAACATTGAACTAATAGCCATTATCATTTACCGATACTTCCAGCGTATTCGAATCATCCTGTAAATGCTCTATATCAGTAGCATCTGATTGCCCAGTCTATCTTTGCATCATCAGCAAACAACTGAGGATCACCTATCAGCCCTTTTCCAATATCATTTATTTATAGATTAAAACAATGGTGGTCAAGGACTGATCCCCCAGGCCACACCACTAGTCAGCTTAAATATGGCAGATTCACAGCTTCCATATACTACTTTCTGATATTTGTCGGTCAGCCACCCACTTATCAAGCCAACAGTTTATATTACACTCCCATATCTAGTTTATGCAAAGTCTATCATGTGGTATACTATCAAATGCCTTAGAAAAGTCCAACAGTGTCCATTTCCATTATCCAAATCAGCCGTAACATTATAAAATATGCACAAAGTGCTCAGGCGTGATCTTCCTTTAGTACCCATGCTGTTCCTTGGAAAGCAAATTTTGATTTGTCCACCCATTTCTGTAAGCGAGTTCTTACCAACTTCTCTAAAAGTTTTATAATTACTCCAGAGATACTGATAGGTGGACAGACACATCAATCTTTGCATCACTCTTGTACACCGGGATTATCATACATTCTTTCCATTCCTGTGAGATCATAGCTTAGGGAAGACTCAAATTATACAACCATGTCAAAGTTATGCCAGTTCGGCTGAACATTACTTTAGCACACGTGCTGATATCCCATTTCTCCCAATTGCCGAATTCTTATCCAGCTTATGCAATAACTCTAGAACTTTGCATACACCATGTTGATAGGCCTTGAAGTGAACACTCATCATTTGAGCTACCTCATTTGCTTCTGATACTAGAGTATCGTCTGCATTCAAGTAAAGCTATTCTTTCTTTTACTTGCAACATAAACTGGATAAAATTCTTTTGGGTTGCTTTTAGCCTGTGCAGTCTTCCCCTCCTCTTTCCCCATACTCCAACTTAGCATAACTTAATACTCGTAACTTTTCTGTCTTGAGCATCATATATTCCATAACTTCTCTCACTCTGGTTCTCACAATATTCCTTCCACATCAACTTATGGATCTTTTGTTTGGGGAGATTGCACATTCGTTTTACTCGCGTTCTATTTGTTCTTCGAATTCTGGGGGGGGGGGCATTCAAATACCGTATCATTTAAGCATCTTTTCAAAACTCCCCATGTACTGCTGATATCCTTTCCATTCAATAACTGATACCATGGAACCAGAGATAGCATTCCCTTGATTTTGTCATAATTTCCAAATTTGTAGTTCAGCATATAACCTATCTTGATTGGAACATCCATATAGTTGGCCACTTCCCAGGTCAGCACGGCATGATCACTGCCACCAACTAGTGGCAAAATAGTCACATCCTTAACTGAGAAGATACCTTCTGACGCTGTGATTAAATCTAACACTCTTGGTCCTCGAGTTCCTTCTTTCACATGTTGCTTCAAAAAGTTGTCACACAACATCTAAATAAATTCTCCTTCATTCTTATCATAAGTTTTCTCTGATACCCAATCAATATACGGATAATTTAAGTCACCCATAATAATTGTTCGTCAGATGCGTCTCATGTAATATAAGTATGTCATTTAATTATATTTAAAAATATTGCAATAAGGTTATCTGGAATTCAGAGCAGTACTGAAAGAGCTAAAGCTATGAGTAGAGTGACAGCGACTGTCAGCTGCGTATTTTTAGTGGCAGGCTCTGTAGAAGGAAAACCTCTTCCTAAAAAAATCCCCCCCAAAAAAAAATAGCCCAGTTGGCCTGTAACCGGCGTGAGGAGACTTTTGAACTAAACCAAAACAGAACTAAAATATCACTCACAGTTGAAAGGTTCTAATCGAGGTCTTTTTAGCTAAAGGAGATTTGCAATTCTAATTATGCTTCGAAGATGTCTAAACCGACAATCTATCTATTCTCAGAAGTTTTTATTATTATTATTTTTTTTAATTTTTTTAAACCATCCTGTTGGAATTATGCTGGTCTGTTTGATGTACCTTTCGCTGAAGTCCAACTTTCGTTAAGATAAAAATGTGCTAGAATGCCTTTGATATTCTGTGCAAACATTTAACATTAACTACTGTTAATTTCTTATCGTTATACTAAATGCCGCAAGATTTAGCAGAGCAAGAATATGAGGAAAATGCTTAATAGTATCAGTGCGGCGTAGAAGTAACCAGTCATTGAAAATCCACTAAGTTTGCATTGTAGTCTTAAATGTTTTGCATAGCAGTATTTCTCAACTCAAAACAAAACTCTCACGCCCCGGTCAACGTTTCTATTCTATTCTATTATATTGACGTTGTGAAATACTGATACAGAGCATGTAGTATGGAATCTTGTCAAGAGCACAAGAAATCTTTATACGTAGATTTTAATAGACAGTCGGGAAACTAAAAAACAACATTTTTGTTGTTTTTTTCTGCAAAGCTAGAGAACACAAACAATTAACAAAAAAATATCCTGGACTACAGTTGGTTGCCTTAGCTAATTCCAATCAACCCAACCCTTCGTTAATAATATTACAGAAAGCAAATGTTTCATGATGCCCTTCAAACAGTTGACCATCATTCAGGCGCTTTGCGATAAAAAAAGATCGAGTTACTTTAACCAGTCATATTATCAAATGTGAGGCCCAGATTTGATCCAACACCTGAACAAATATATTGTTTTTGTTGTTGATTAGATAAATAATTAATTTTCATACTGGAGAAGAGGATTCTAGTGCAGAACTAGAATCCTAAACATTCGGTAGGCACACAAATCGTTATTTACTAAGCCACGAAGGTTCCATTAACGATTAGTCTGGAACACAATCCACACGAACGACCAACCATCATTACTTTCGTTGTTCCATTTAAGTCCAAAGGCCGTGCTTATCTGCAACGTATTCTGTTATAAATTTGAATGAATCCATTTATGAGATAATTATTTAGATTTTTATTGATAACCTTCCATCATTATCACAACTTTCATGTTATTCTTGTTTGCGCCCTGTTAATGAACACGAGGCCTTTGCCATTTACATTTCCTCTTCCTTCTGTTTTATCTGCACCATCTTTCAATCTTTGTTTTCTTAATTGTTCTTATTCATAAGGTTAATGCACTGAGAAATGGCTTGGGAAACATTCTAATGCACTATAGATTACTCCGATAATTTAGTTGAAAACCAGCTTAATCACTGCATCAAGAGCTTTCCGCTGTCATTCATCACTATGGTCACAGGCCTTGCTATGCGTCGAAAGATCAATTACAACAATAAAAAAGTAATCATAATATCACGCGCTAATTGTAAAGGTATATTATTAAGAACATTAATATTACTAGGAATGATGATGATTAAAGATATTTGCCGGCACAAGTGAATAACTCCATCTAGTAATGTGAGATGACTTCATTTGCAGTGTACTCCACACTGTACCCCTTATTATTCTTATTATGACATTAATAATTAACATGAAGGGGTACGAAGAATTGTTTGTGCTGTAATGTCGTGATGGATTACTTGGTTGGTTAAAAGTTGCCGTGTTTCATCTTAGAATCGCTTTCCGTGTCATATAATAAATTGTTTTTATAATTTATTATATTTATTTGCATGTTGATTCCAAACAACTATTTAACAAAACTGCCAGTCTCAATAAGCTATAATGTGGATGCTATTCACTCTTTTATCTACGATGTCTGTTATTTTTGTATATTCACAGAACAATCCAATTTGTCCTGTTTCTTAGCAGGGGAAAAAAACAGTTAGCAGAAGGGGGAAAAATAAATCAACCATCTCACCCGACTTAGCTATTCCTAAAAAATTTGTACCCAAAGTAATTAGTTTGGGTACAAATTTTCAGATTTTGTTTTAGTGTTTAAATATTTGCACGTGGCAATCATTCGCTGTGTGTGTCATAATAGATGGTTTGCTGTCATCAAATTTCTTCGCTAATGCAGGAATACCTAAAGGGAGGTTCTATATTCTCTCTCTCTCTCTCTCATCACATTTCTCTACCAAGGCCTAAGTACTTCTAAAAAGCTCTGTTTCTTTCGCTTACATTCTTTCCCTATACATTGACCTTCTCCCACTAACTGTGGATCCTAACCACAGATTTTGCCAATGAAAATCGGCAAAATCTGTGGTTAGGATCTAAGAATCATTTGACTACCTAATGGTGACTATTTGACTACCCTATAATATATAGAGTGCAGATAAATCATTGTACACTCTTTGGAGCGGTCTTCTCCCTAAAGACTACAACCTACAGCTTTTCACGAAACGTTAGCAAACTGCTCCTTTCTCTCTAATCACTACCATACATGATACTATTGCGTTATATGTTTTATGTATGGAATTTATTTATTTATTTTCTTTTTTAAAGGCTTTATTCCTTTAAATTTTAAATTTAAAAGGAAATTTATAATTTTTTTTAAAAATTTCCTTTAAATTATTCCGAGAGTGAAAATCGTTTAGTGATTTTTAAAAATCACGCAAAAAGATAACAGTATACAATGTGATTGTGAGCAAGAAATTTTGAACTTGCGATTTGATAATTTAATAAGAGCATCAACAGGTATTTGCAAATAATTGTTAACGTGTTTCGATTATTTGCGATTTCTCTAAGAAATATTTTCAGTTTTTTACGCGATGTAGTGCACTGATGTTCATCACTAAAGGGGAAAAAAATCAAAACGGCTTATATCGCTTAAAGAAACGGGGGGATCGGTACGTTTTTGTAAGTAAAGACACATTGGGTTTCATAACAAAAAGATGACCAACTAACTTACTATTCAGTGTTAGGAGTCTGGAGAGGAGATAGCAATAGGTACACTGAAAAGTTATTATAATAAATTTAGTTTAATCCTTTATCCAAGTGTAAGCAAACAAAGTTTGCGCCTGAAGTATCTTCAGGACTGAGGCAACTCGTAATAAAGGTGGACAAAGCTCTCATCAATCCGTGTCTTAGTATCTCCCATAATGCAAAGCACATCTCCTTGCGGACATGTATAATGCTATGCATTAAGGGAAGGTCACTACCCAGACCGGTTTCGACCTTTATTGAGATCTCTTCAGTGGGAGCCAGACCCAGAGGTGGTGATACGGGAGATACTAAGACAAGGAGTGATGAGAGCTTGGTCCACCTGTACCACGAGTTACCTCAGTCTTAAAGATACTTCAGGCACAAATTTTGTTTGCTTACACTTGGATAAAGGATTAAGCTAAATATATAATTTATAGTCTAACCAAGTGGAAAAAAACTTCCAACATCTTTCTCTAAATCCAGAGTAATTTAATAATAAGGTGGTACACCTTTTGGCAACTTGCATAGGTAAATATGACTTCTCAATTGCTTCCTCCTTAAGATCACCACCTCTGGGTCTGTCTCCCACTGACGAGACCTCAATAAAGGTCGAAACCGGTCTGGGTAGTGGCCCTTCCCTTAATGAATAGTATTGTACATGTCCACAAGGAGATGTGCTTTGCATTATGGGAGATACTAAGACAAGGAGTGATGAGAGCTTGGCCCATTTTTACCACGAGTAATAAACTAAATTTATTATTTAGTTTATTTGTTGGAAGTTTTTTACACTTGGGTGGAAAAAACTTCCAACAAAAAAAAAATTATTATGCCCCAGTATACGTATTTATTTGGTATTATTTAAGTTTCTTAAAATTGGAAATGATTACTGTTTTGCGATGTGGTTTTGGTCTTAAACTAACAGATGTAACAATTTCAAAAATACTGAAAAAAAAAAAAGATACAGAATATATATGTAGGTATGTGTGTGTGTGTAAAATCTTCAAAGTAAAAGATTAAAAAAAAAACGGAGATAATATTTCCACTTTACATAAGAGTTGGGTATGTTTCTATATATTATTAGAGACGTATTGTTGGAAGCCCTTTGTATTCTATTTCCGGCACACACGTTCCTTCTTGTTTGGATGATGGATGACAACTCGAATACTAGATCTTGATCTGGTATTCAAGATTCTGTATTAAAATAACCAACTACCTGTTTTATTTTATTTTTCTATCCCGATTACGCAACATGGTGTTTAACTTAGCACTGTTAGTTTCCTAGTTAACTTTTTACTGGGCCGTAGCCAACAGTAGCAGTCAATCCCATGTAGGTCGCACGCCGGAAGAAATGGAGAATCAGTGCTCTGGAGAGTAGCTTCTTTCCTAATTTAATGCATTTCGTATACTCAAAGGATTTAGCTCATGGCTAAACCCAATAAAAATGCCAAGTTAAAACGCACATTCTAGTTTACCAGCTAATTCAGTCATCTACGAAATAAGTCTTGTTTCTAAGCAAGGCAAAACAAAACAGCCTTTTCTTTCTATAGTTGTTTATCTTGAAGATTTGTTTACTCATACTTTTATGTGATATAAAAAAGTGAACGATTTACATTTTTTATTGAATTTTCATTTTATTACTTTAATCACGTATTAGGTGATACGATTGCTGTTTGCTTGCGGTAGAAAAAATTCTAGAGTTTTCCAGTTTTTCCCCTTCTCCCGTAAACGATGAGCTAGGTATAAGGGTCTCAATCTGGGACTAGTTGTTTGAACCAATATCTAGCAAAATGTTTGTTTTTTAGTATTTAAACTCAAACCTCTGATTCAGGGGTGTATTCCTTGTTAACTTTTCCATCGGGGTGGGGTGACGCACACCGAAGAACGATCGTTCACTTTGAATAGAAAAACCTGCTCGATTCGGTGATGCAAAGGTTATTATTATTATTCGTGACACCTCCAAGGAGTACGAAGACTCATCGCGGGAGGACACCCACTGTACAACTCTCTATCTCCACCACTACACCGAACTTTTACTACCCATCGACTGCATCAGCGCCATCTATCGCCCACCACTACCACAAGTATTTTTTTTGTCTGTAAATTACGTGTGTTCTGAAGGGCCGATTTGTCTGTATGCGGGATGAAAAACCCGAGTTTCCGGGAGAAAAAACCCTGCTGCCTCCGTATGAGATCAACTAACTCACCTTCAATTGAAAAAAATCCATTAAAAGATTCCTCCCTTCATGACGGGAATCGAACTTAGACCTTTTCTAATTGAACGGCGCAACGACCGTCGTTCTTCCAATTAAGGACTTTTAAAAAAAAATTTTTTTTTTTTTTTAAATACGTCTTATGGATAAGTGGGCAGGATTTCTCCTCCCGAAAACTCGGAGTCACCCTGTATAACAGATAAACGGAGGGAAATATACAATTAACAGACATGGCACCTCGCTTATCGAGATACCAAAATAAATAAATAAAATAATTTGCTATGCAAATAATGTAAATACAGTACCCAAATCTCATGTTCATTATTGGTCAAGCAATAGAAATATATACTATATATTTCCAAGCCTTTATCAATCATCAACGGAGGGAATTGTTCGGTCTCTTTCGAAAGAGACAAACCATAGTAAAAACTCACGCAGTTGTCAAAGACGGTTTAAATCGAACATTCATTTCCAAGTCATGGAAATGAATGTGAAGAAATATCGTAATTTTTTTTAATCTCTCAACGAGGATAATAAAGCCTAAAAAAATGAATTAAATTTCTGTAGTAAGAAATAGCCGTACACAGCTTAAATTGATTTAAAAGTTATTCTTTGAAAAAAAAAAAAAAAAAAGAATAAAATTATCCACGCATCATAACCAAACAAACAAATTTTTGTGATTTGTGCTATGAAACTTCAAAGTTTTAACGTAACTGACAGCTTCAGCGTGTTAGTACACAATGTCTTCCGTTAAATCAACATGATGTCCGATGTTCAAACGTTTTGAAAGGTAATCGACAACATACCAAACCAACGTAACTATACACTGCAATGGCATTGATTCGGCCTTAGTCTCATTATTTGAAAGAGATGACCTCTGAAGAGCCTATATTGTCATGTTGTCTATTACAGGTTCAAGTAAGCTGAGATCACCATTTAGAACTATACTATTACTTCTCAGATGCTAGACAAAAAATCCAGAATATCTATGGAAACTCGTGTTATCTGAACTATCTATAAAGGTCTATATAGTCTGAAAGGCCTATATGAATTACCGATCAGTAGCCGAAACGTAATTTCATTTTCTTTTAAGCAGTGCAATACTTAAAGTAATACGAACAATTTAGTAAACTTTAGTAAAATTGACAACTACGTACAAAATAGGTTTTCTAGGATTTTCTAGGAAGAGCTTCTACAGAAGCTCTCTTGCATACATACGCCAGTTCTACAGACCTCATTATAAATGCTTATTTACCAAATCTATATTTGTTCAGTTTTTCCATTGAATCAGCAATGACATTAACTTTCTACACTTTCCTCATAAGTTACATTCAGAATTTCCATTTGTTTTATTCATTTTAATGAAGAACCCAAATGTCACCAGCAATTACTCGGAAATGATGCCATTAGATAATAGACGGTCAAGAGAAGGTGATTGGTGTGGTAGTGATTCCAGGAGATCGTGTGACCGTTACATCAGAAGTTAGTCGGTCATGGACTGGGACAAGGCTAACTTGGTCATAACCGCATGGCTACTATAGCCGGTGTTTCTCAGGCCAAGGCTCATGATGGTCTTATTATGTCATAGATGAAGATGCACAATGGGGAAGTCACCTTAATTCAAAGTCACCAAGATTTCCCTTAACATCAGAGGCCTTCTAAGAAAAGTAATCTTATTTTAAATAGAAGTTGATGCACGTGCGTAATACTGGTACAACGCACTTATATTGAAGAATCTTCAATCAAGGCAACGAGTTTTTTTCTTTTCGAGGAAATTTTATTATTGAATTATTATTTCAGTCTCAGATAAACATTCTCCTGTGATTACCAACTGACGTCCTTAAAGTTTCTGAAAATTATCTGTAGGATTTAAAAGTACAAATCACGTTCGGATTCGCAGGAACTAGATGAATCTTTGAGATTATTAAGTGCATATTGATGTTAATGTGGTTTTAAGAGAAAATTTTAATTATCAATATATGATCATAATTTATCAGTACTAATGAAAGTAATAATAAATTATATCTAGTTTCAAATACACAACACTTCGATCTCAGCAAATCGAAGTGAAATGTGCATTTCTTTCACTAATTTTTCTGTGTTTTTTTTTTTTTCCATCACTGTTAATTTGCAAAGATTTTCTAACATACTTTCGTGTATTTATTAGAACATGTGCTTATGACTTTAGTGAAGCTGTGGATCAACTGTCTACTCTATTGAGCAATAAAATTTAAATTATGAAAAAGCACTTGATTTAAGATTAAAATTGAATTTAAATATGGGACCAAGTAGAATAGGATCTCTTGGGTCAACACAAAAACGGCAGGAGCGAAATAAATATAATATTGACTTAATGCTCACATTAATATATGTCATATAAACTCATTACTGTAAAACTTGCGCAACTGACGTGACTATTGACAATTCATAAAGTGAATGTGCACATAATGATAATCTGTAGGTTAAAGTAACTCGTCGGACTTCTTTTCTTTTTGCTTCCCTTCAACCTTCTTTGTCGTTCGGCACACTATCATTATCGTATCACCGCTCGCTATCATAGAAGCATTTAAGTACCGGTTCTCGAAGAATCATATTGTATTCTTCCAGAACTGGTATTGATCAGAAAAGAATAGCTTCGTAACTTTCTGATTAATATATTTTCTCTAACTGCGATTCGTCATAGAAAAGGAAATCCTTCTACAGAAATGTTTGCACATTTAGAATAGCAGACAAGAACTATCAAATGCCAAAAGTGTGTCAATATCTTTTGGAGACCATGATAAAGATTGACTCGAATGACTTGTTTATATTATAGGTTTACCACCGCTATTGGAAATACGTTTATCCCAGATCTAAAACATTTTCTGTTCTTTTCCTACTAACATAGGCTGCCTTTCATGGAGTTGCAACTAAACTGAAACAACTATATAATTTTTAAAAAATCGGTCAAGTTCTCCTGTTGCATTAACTGCAATGATTATTCAGGAACCATTATTCAAATCAAACGTTTAAGAGATGGCGTGTGCAGCCGTGGATTCGTCTGTAAAAATTAAGCTTCACAAAAGAGAAAAACGGGGGAAAAATTCATTGTTTCGGTTTACCAGAATTAAACCAGTGATCCAGAGATAACATCTCAGTACATATTAAAATAGTTTCGTATGTTTGATGTCAGAGAAGGATGTGACGCAATGTTCACATATTGTGCTTACATCAACGTCACGAACGAAATGAGATAGTGGTTGATAAGCTCAATAGTAAAAGGCTCTCTTAAAATTCTAACTCCCAAGGATAACTCCACTGAGTATTACGTGCAAAAGGAAGTTGGTCGCTTCAATAGCCTAAGTGAAAAATGCATTTTGGTGTTCATGTGAAAGTACAAACATTATTATCCTTTACAAAAAATTAAAAATGTTAGATAGTGTCTCAAAGTTTTAAATATCAAGTTTAATCAAAATCGGTGATTCATCCGTTGAGTTTCAGATGGACAGAAAGCTGTTCACTTGTGAACACAGAAAATAATGATAATATTTTAGCTGAAATAATAGTCACTTCGAAGGACCAATTGATGTATAAGAAAAAGAAAAGCAATACCTTCATATTTTTTATATATCTGTTCGATCATTAGTAATATATTACGAACTGGGCGTTGGCAGCCACATGGTGGTGCGAAACAGTGTGTAAAATAAATGACACCATTTTTGTCAACTAAATTTTTTTTGTAAAAAAATAGTTAAATAATGTTGTTATAAAGTGATTAGATGATGTGGAATAATGAAATCATTATAACACAACCAGAGTATTCTTCTAGTGTGTGTGTGTGTGTGTGTGTGTGTGTGTGTGTGTGGAGCAAGAAAAATATTATGAAATACACTTCCTAGATGCACGCATTACAGAACTCATCGCTCTTCTAGTAATTAAACACCATATGTCAGACTGCACATAGATCGTGACCCCGCCTAACAGCAGGTCACGATCCCAAGGGTGTCGCGAAACTTTCGTGTGGTATTGTTTTACTTTACACATTAAAGTACTGTGAAATGTGGGAGCCCACTATTTTAACTCTGAGATTTTACTCATGCAAAAAAAAAAAAAAAAGGGAAAGGAGAAGAATGGTTTCAAAATAAATTGGGCCCCAAGTATAATAATTACGCAAAGATTATATGAATTGATCATTTTAGATGTGCTCATACCAACCTCTCTAAAGTTTTTTCTTTATTGTAAATAAAGACATTATAACAAGTTCGAAGTATACATCAAAAGCATTTTAATTTTGTTTATTTTTAAGGGGAGCAACCCTTTGGCTCTTTAACCAAAAGATAGGCATCTCCGTAGTGTGCGTAGGGAAGAACAATGTCCTATGATTAGGAAGATCTGGGTACGAATCCTGTCGAGGACGCCAGAAACATTAGGTATTTGACTAAAAGTAAGTTAACTGGGGTCATACTGTGGTGGAAGAGTTTCGACTCCCACAAAAAAAAATTAGTTGGAAAACCTAAGCAGTTAACACATAAGACGGACAAACCTGGGCTTTTCAAATGAAGGCGAGTTGATGGGTTTCATACAAGAGGAAGATTTTTTTTTTTCATTCCTCAACCAGCCAGATTTGAGAGAGAAAGATCTAAATTTTAACAAGAAAATAACTGAGTCTGTTAAATCAACTGTGCACATAGGCAATCCACTGGAAAGAAATCCGAGATATTTATGCAGTGAATTTAACTTTTGATATTCACTAAAATAAAGAGCCAAAAGATTTCAAGTTAGGCGATGCAAAAATTACCTAAGCAAAGTGGATATTAGATCCAACATTATTTCAAAGCCGAATGTAGAAACTATGAAAGTTTCGTAAATACCGGAGAGTTTACGAGAATACAATCCTCGGCATCCTCGAGTTGCCTTAGTGTGGACTACCTGAAAAGACAGGCGCTTGGACAGCTCCTGTCTTTTAAGTAGTCCACACTACACACACACACACACACACACACATATATATATATATATATATATATATATATATATATATATATATATAGTGATCAGGTAGAAACCTTAACACGTTCATTGCCAATCACGCGATATCGCGTGCTGCGAGTTCTCACCGGGCGGCCGGTCACGCGTTATCGCGTGGGCGTCGCTAACTAAATAAAAAAAATAAAAAAACAAATTGGCTACCACACGAAATTCCAATTTTCAGTTTGGCAATGAAAGTGTTAAGAGAGCAAAAAATCTCGTTCAGTACTAAGGAACTTGACTGGTGTCATACTGTGATGGAAGACATTTTAGATGTTTTCATCAACTGCAGTATGATGTTTGAAATGTATTTTTCGTAAGCGAACTCTCGGTCGATGCGTAAAAATCATTACTAAAATAAAGAGCCAAAAGGCTTCAGTTTTTTTCCTCCCACTAAGGCAACTCGAGGACGCCGAGGAATGTATTCCAGCAAGCTCTCTGGTCAACTAACGAAACTTTCATAGTTTCTACATTCGGCTTTGAAATAATGCTGGATCTAATAACCACTTTGCTTAGGTAATTTTGATATTCATTTCCTTCGTTTCATAATTCATTACCAGATTTTTTCTATTTCTGAAATCACAGCTAAAATGTTATTCCTCAGATGGCCTATTTACACCAACAGCAAATAAGATGTTGAAATACTCCTAACCTTCCTTAATAATATGCGTTCAATGTGAATATGTCCCTGTACCAGTTGTCTTCCGGAAAACTCAGAGTAATTAAACTCTTAACTAAACGAAAGAGGAACTAATTCAGAAGTGACCAGGAAAATCTCGAAAATATTTCACCACAGCTATAAGCGATTTTTAGCGAGAGGGTTCTTGTGCGGCTAATTTGGCTAACCATGGCCTAGTTCATTACAATATGCTATTCACTATTTAATTAGTAACGGGAGAGAATATATTTTCCTGGTTTCGATTAATCTGGAACTAGAATATCATATTTCACATGTCTAGTTCTGATGTGTGTGTGTCAAGCATGCTTAATTGAGAATTCATGACCATTAGACTATCACAATATAGACATTTCTCTTCTCTATTGAATTTATTGTTACTGAATGTTCAAAACATGAAGACTTTTAATGCTTTAAAATTGAATTTATTCTTATTCGCCACAGTGTCCTTGAGGGCATCGTTTCCTTATCAGATTTTTCTTTAAAAAAATTATCGTATTCTTTTGCTCCTTCCTTGATGAATGAACCTTTGGAATGAGTCCTAATACTTTCGTTAACAGAACTGTAATTAAAGAACACCTTGAACACTCTGTTAAAGAAATCCTTCTATATCCCAGAAGTGCTTCATACATTCCAAGGATATTTCGATAAATAGGTCTAATAATTATTTTCGGTCTCTCTGCCATTCAGTATCTCGCCTGTATCAGTCACACAAAAAACTTTTTTTGTAGTAACGTCCGCTTCCTTACTAATAAAGAGTTCTATTTTAGTGAGATAGCACCGAAGGTTCCGTTTTAGTATATTCATTCATTCAAATGTTTTCGTGCAGTCACTCTCTCTCTCTCTGTTTGATCTCTCGGACGTGTGAGATATACTGTTGAATATATTTCGGCCTGCAACTGCGGTATTTTTATTTTTTAAATGCATGCAATATGAATTTTCATATTTCGTTTCCTCTGAGGGATATACAAATGTGGCACCGGGAAGTGTTCGTTACAGCCTGATAACAACGTTCACAGAAACTAACTCTCGTTGGATTACCTTGACCGCTTTTCCACACAAAACGTCCGGTTCCACCCATCGTGTTTTTTTCTTTTATTTTTTTAACCCTTTTTGACTATTATTATATTTTACCTTTGCTAACATCCCAAGTTATAAATATGCTATCGAAGGTGAATTAAAAAAAAAAAATAAATAAAAAAAAAAGGAATTCTATTAAATATCTACATTTCTGCCGCTATTCGCATTTCGTATTGTTTTAAGCTTTCGGTAAAGATGACGAGTGATGAACTACAAAAGTACGATAAAAACTAATCTTAGTGAATGAGATCCTCCAGCCAAGTCGACAACAGAAAAAATATCCATATTAGGCTAAAATGCGTCTTCGCAGGATGCTGACAAAATTGATCAGTAAGATAAGAAGATGGAGATGAGAAGTGTAAACATGATGAAATACCGTTGGTGAGATCTTGTATCTTTCAGCCCGCGGTGCCAAATTAGAACCATTCTGATGCGTCTCTCCTTTTGATTTCTATTAATTTTCATAAGAAAGTACTTTTCTACTTTTCAGAGTACTGTTCTAGTAAATTTCTCTTCGAAGGTCATCTGATTTGATATGATTTAGATGATCGTTTGCCATGTTAAATTTTATACAATCTCTTTTGCTTACAATATTTTACAATTTGTTTTTTTCACCACGAGATACATCACATGTATTTTAGATCTTGATCTCCAAATGCCTTGCTACATTAGAAGATTTTGCCTTTTCCAACCTGAAAATTATATCCGGGTTTCATTCTGAGTCGATTCTTAAATCGACTATCTATGTAACTCCCTGGATATTCTCTGCATCACGAAAATTAATAATACTCGAAAAAAGAAAGAGAGAAGTCTTGAATTCTTCGTAAGAGGATCCGCCATGCTGACAACGTTCCAATGATTATTTGATCAAGTAGTGGTTAAAGTTCATGCAAGCCAACATCAATCGAGATTGAAGCAATTTAAGTATTTCGATTTTATTTTTCTGTACAAAACAGAGCAATATCATTGAAAAAAAAAAAAAACCTTTCACAAAGTATTAAGACGAATACTATAACCATCCACATAAAACAGTCAGAATGTTATATAAAAATGGGATGGAAAGTCAAAAGCAAAATCATACAAGTATGTATTACCGATATCTAACCGCAAAATAACACCATTTAGTCGATTTGTTTACACACACACACAGTTCTGATAAAATTTAATATTTCGAATCTTCACTAAAATTTATTGACATTTAAATTTAAGGCGACCAATTTAATTCAAAAACACAATCACACACTTGCATGAGTCTCAGAGATAAACATGGTGAGTTCTATTTTCCGAGATCATTTTCATACATGCTTTCTTTCCCTCCAGTTCTGTCTCTTATTAGGATATAAAAATTCATCGAAAATAATTCATTGAATTACAGTTTTAAAATTCATCAAAATATAATTTATTGAAAAAAAAAAAAAGAAAAAAAGAAGCAATTCTTCAAACCGGAATTAATCGAAACAGCAATTCATCGATAATCCACAGTTCAGCGAAATAACAAATCACTGACGAAAGCAACTTCGTAAAAATGAACGGGAAAGCAGTTTCAATCAAAATATTGATTGAATATCTTGAGATCTAAAATGTGAAGTAACTAGAACATTTATTTACTGTATCAAACAATGCTATGTGGTACTTCAACTGCCCCCCCCCCCCCACCAAAAAAAAATCCTCCTTGGTCTGAGGCAGTGACAGGCATTTTTTTTTTTTTTTTATTAATCACATACTACTAACACATACAATGATGGTGGATTGAAGAATTTCTTTTAGGCATTATTTAAACTCCTTTGTTAACATCAGTTGCCACTTGTATTCCTTAATTCATTTTGAATTATTATTATTATTATTACTGTTGTACGTTTTGCTTTTCCAGTTGTAAGGATACTCGTTTCGTTGCACTTCACTAAAATTCATTGCGTTCGTTTATGATTTATAAATAAATAATAAATTTGCCGACGAAAAGGACAGATGTAATTTCAAGAAATATGTCGTATTTTGATATTGACTAAATGTTCGATTATATCATTAATTCATAAACACTTAAGCTTAAAAAGAAAGAAAGAAAGAAAGCTATTAGAATCACTTTCTGTATTTTTAAGGCTAAAACTGAAAGGTTTCTGGAGTATTAAGACTTCGAAATATCTTGCCATGTTCTGCTACATGACAACTATCAATGGGAATTAAAACATGCCCAGCACTGAAGGATGAATCACTAATCTTCCTCTAAAACAGTAAAGCACACATTAAAATCGTTATTGTCAATAATTTTTCTTAGCCTCTTAAGTAAATCTCTCCCGAGATACTCCGTACCTTCATAATTTTGACACTGTTTTATTTCCGTTTTATAAGACCGGTACAATAAAGAGCTGTACCAATTTCTGAATTATACGGTGATATCAGTGGAAATTCTTCTTATACTTCCATATTTAAGTATTTCAGGTCGAGTATGATCTAATCCAGTTTTATATCTAATCCCGTTCTAAATTCCGCGAATAGTTTTTTTTTCTTAAAAAATGCTTGGTCTGCATTCCTCCATGGATATTTTTCTGCGACTGTTTTATCGCTCGTCACCTCATTAATAAATTTTGGTCTTAAGTTTCTAAGATTTGTTTTTATTTTATCTTACTGAATGTCAATATGAAGTGATATACTCAATAAAGCTTTTCGTATTTCTTCTTTATGACCTTCACGTAAATGTATGCATATCTTTATGTTAATAATACGATGTTAGTAAGGACTAGTCGTATGTGTCGGAAGGTGTATCAAGTTGGTTATTTGTTTATTTTTTTTTCTTTTGAAACCTATGGACATATTGTTAGTAATTTTTTCTTAAATAATCTGTGCTATATTTGAGGGCATTTGAAGTACGCAAATATCTTACACTGCAAATTAAATCTTTTGTTCTAAAATATTAAAATTTAAGAGAAATTCAGCTTATGTAATGGCAATCTGCTTTATTGGATAGATCATTCACATTAAAATACTTTTTTAACGATTTCTCAACTAAGCCGTGCGTCAGAAAGTGATCTATTGTTTCATGTTGCAAATAATTATTTTAGTTTCCTTTATTTCACACAGCATTCGGATTCCACTTACATCGGTAGTTGTAGTTTATAGTCATTGATCTCTTCATTCTTCTTCCCCTCAGTGACTGTTGACTTATGATGTAGCACAGTTCAGGTTGTTAAGAATAATTTTCTCATTCTTAGTGTTTCACACTTCCTGATTTGACTGATAGCTGCAGTTTGATTTCGTTCTGTCACGTCACAGCTACATCCCTGTTTTATAGTTAGACTAGTCAAGGACAACACAATGCTCATTTTTTAGCTTTACTCCTGAATGACACATTGGGCTGCTGAACGTTCAAACTATGGATTTCGAAAGCTCTGGTATTTTGTCGCCTTATTTTGAAGCCACTAACCAGAAAGCAGCAATACTTTTCACTGTCCGATTTAGGACTCCTCTTCCCAATTAGTATGGATAGGATGACACTAATCCAAATTATACGCGAAAATGACTGAAGATGGGGATCGTGTGGGGGTGGCAATATGCAGTTTTCAGGAATCTGATTCTCTCACTCTCTCTCTCGCTCCCTCTCATGAAACGTTTTTGCGATATTTTTTTTTTTGTTTAAATTCCAGTTATTTCGAAAGTATCCAAATTTTCTCAATTAGACTAGCTGTAATTGAAAACATTCTAAACCAATATGTTTCTGAACTAAACATCAGTTACAGCTTCGTCAATGCTTAAAAATTTGCGTCGCTGCTCTACACGTAAAGACGCTGACAGCAACAGCAAATAAGATCTATTTAACAGCTTAAAAATTAAACTGTAATTATCTCTTCTGTATCTTTCTCTCTCTCTAAAAAATCAAGGAAGAGTTAATGATTAAAAAAAAAATCAAGTTAGAAAATTATCACAGCAAATTTTTGTTTAGAGAAAAATTTTTTTTTTTTTTTGGCTAGAGAATTTGCTCTAGCAAATTCTTTAGCCATTTTTATGAAATCTACTTTGTATATTGAAATCAATCCTAAAATCAAAGTTAAAACTTTTAGTGTTTACCTCCTTCAACCTAATATGAAAGATTACCTCTTGCCTATTGTCAAAATTGTTACAAGTTAATATTTCCATTTTCTTGTGGGTGAGATTATCTGAAATGAGTTCGAGTAAGTTTTCCAGCATTTAAATAATATTCTCAAGCTATCAGCTTATTATTATTTTTTTTTTATTATTTTTTTTGCTTTTAATTATCGCAACTCCACTTATAAATGATAAGCCTAGCCATCAATCTTTCTGATAATATTCCTTGAGTGCGGTCTTCCTGCAGTTTGATAAATACTTGGGATGATAAAGCGAAAATTAAGGTTATGCGCAACGATCTGTCATTTGTTATTCTCTTAGTCTCTCGGCATTTAATAAATAGCACAAGGTCCTATTCCAGTTCTATTTTCCGTTATTGTACTGATTTACCAGCCTTAAAATAGCTGCTGTTGTTTTATCAGATCGAAAGCGCCAAAAGCTAATGCAACAATTCAACAATATACAGTACATCCCAAACATCATCACAAATACTGCGTGGTGGGAAGTAGACAGATGCACTGCAAAAAAAAAAAAACCGGAAGTAGACTTTATAATAAACATAAAACAGTCATGTGATATTTCGAAAATGAATAGGGATGACATCGTTGCATTGACATCAGATATTTGCGTACTGTATTCTATGTTGGTCGTCTTATTTAGAACGCTTTTTCTTTTTTTCATAATGAAAGAAGTTATAATCCTTTTTCTGGTGTCATACTCGAATTATGGCTGTACAGTTCAAGCTTTTGAAAACTGTTATGTATTTTTAGTTAAAGACTTATAATGAAATAAAGCGCATCCTATGTTTTTCATGTATGTTTCTTTATGAATCTTTACATTTAAATATGAAGAGTTAGTATATGAAAACATGGCTTAAGATACTTTACTTTTAATTAAATATATATATATATATATATATATATATATCGATCTTTAATTGACAATGATTTATAAACATCTAATACCAACAAGTTTCAAGTTTCGCGAACGGGGCTGTCCCGCTTCTTCAGGGCTTATAACTTTAAGAGAAAAAACTCAGAGCGGCTAGTACAGAGAAAATGGAGTAACACTATCGTATAAATTAAACATTAAAACAGAACCTTTTTTTTTTAATTTATACGATAGTGTTACTCCATTTTCTCTGTACTGCCGCTTTGAGTTTTTTCTCATTACCGTTATAAGCCCTGAAGAAAACGGACAGCCCCGTCGGCGAAACTTGTTGGTATTAGATGTTTATAAATCATGGTCAATTAAAGATCAATACATTTTTCAATTTAATTATATGTTTGAATGACCAAATATAATCTAAACAATGAACATACTTTACTTTTAGTAAAACAAAAGGTTTACTCGGATTTCTGTTCCATGCTGTAGTATGGAATTTCAAATAGGTATGTTCAAAAAATGTTCAGACTGTTGTGCTTGCACAAAAAATAAAGTTACAGAATTCAGGGTATAGTCTCTTTCGAAGTAAGTCCCTTTTATATCAAAAAGAAAAAGAAAACAAAACTCTTCACCGTTTCTGCTGTTGTTGCAAGCACTTATCGAAATTCAGTTTTCGTTCCAATGGTATCATTCTTTATCTCAACATCTTCAGCTCACTGGTCTCACCGCAAAATAGTTTCATAGAAACATAATTAATGTTATGATAAGGAGATTAATCTTACTTGCATAGTCTACTATGCATGCCAGTTGGATATACTCTTTAGTTAGTTTGTCTATATTGCAGGGCGAAAAATCAATTTCCGGGTGGAAAAATCAAGTAATCGTCCCATGAAACCGACTAACTCGCTTTTAGCTGAAAAGCTCTTACATATCCGTTTCAAAATAAGATCCGAACCTAAATCATTTCAAACAAAGGGTATCATCGCTACTGCCGATGCGAAAGTTCTACTGGTCTAGGCGTCATTAAATCTGTGGTCTTTCATTTTTTTTTTAATTTTATTATTTTATTTTATTAATTTATTTTTATTTTTATTTTTGAATACAGCTTGTGATGACTGCTTCATGTATGTTGTTCCATTTTGGACCAAAAGTTATAAAAAGACGCGTAATGAAGTTGGCTGAAATACTCCTCATATTCAGATCTTCGATCACAATTATTGTCGCACGAACCGATGGAAATTGTTCTCTTTTTTCTTTATATGTCGCATACAGTTGACCTACCATTATTTCGAACTTATTTTTTCTTCGTGCACTTTTTTCTCCATAGTTTGTCATTTCTTGACATCGAGGGTCAAGAAATGACGGTGAAATGACGCGAATTATCAGAAGGTGATCCCCGTTCATTCAAAACGCGGATCACCTTCTAGTGCAGTTCGTCACCCTTTAAATCGATGGACACTGAGACCTATTGCTTGATTTGCCTGCACATGCATGCTTTGCATTGTTACAATTAGTTCGCGAGTGAATCACCTAAAATACGTCCAATTTACAGTTTCTGAAACAGACCATGCATAGGCGGAACTCTATTAGAAGAAATGAAGAAAACAAGGAATCTTGGAGTGATGGTCGATAGAAATTTGAAGTTTAGGCGACATATCGTAAAGGTGGTGAAGGTATCCCCATAAGATTGTTGCAATACAGAGGACGACATTTTAATATCATGAAAGTAAAGGATAGATAATCCAGTTCCCATGCTTCGGAGAACAAACTTGAAACTTTTCCAAGCCTCCAATAAACAGACAGTGAGCTCACAGTGGACGATGAAAATCAACATCTAAAAGCATTAACAAGCATCCGTCCCACAGTTTGAGACGGATGCTTTTTCAATACTCTCCAACCAACAGGCCTTGGGTACGAATCCCATCTATATAGTCTCGTAGGACTGCAAATGGTGATTTCTGTGGTAGGTTTGTCTGTTTTTGCAGAATGACAACTAGATTTCTTTGAAGAAAACTGCCACTTTCGTATGACACCGGCTAATCTTCTTAAAAATCTCTCCTAAATGTTCCTCGAGTCCTGGATGGACTATTGGCTTTGATTAGTCGGGTGGATCGCATATATTAAGTGCTATACTAAGCTACCTTTTGTGCAACTTTTACATACCGGCATATATATGGGATTCGAAATCAGGACTTTCCAAGAAAAAGGAACGCGCTACCGAGTGGGTTATCAAGGAAACTTTTATTTCTTTTATTTTTGAAATCAATTTCACAAACTTTTAAGTTATCTTTCTTTAGGTAATTTTTTATGGAATAATAAACTATTCGCACTACCACGATACCTCTTGGCATGAACTGACTACAAGCACATGTTGAAGAATAAGTTTATACCGTTCTTCAGGCAGTTTAAATTATGACTACAACTGTAATATTATGAAAAAGGGATATGCAGCCTGAAATTTTGAATAATAATTAAAACAAAGCTGGATTTATTCATCCTTCGTAATGATCATTTTATAATGGCGGGACGCAGAGTTTGTAAGGTAAATAAAATATTGGAAGCATTCCGCGAAACTTTATAACGAAATCCTTTCCTAAACAACCGAAGTCTTCATAGTTCAGTCAATATCCATGATGCGGAAAGACTTGGGTTCGAATTCCGTCTGGGACACAAAAAATCTTTATATGATAACGACTTCTTCAACCGAAGGTAAAACCATCAATACGGAGACGAGTTTTCCTTGTTAGCAATTAAGGATTTACCCTGCAAAACAAGTCGGCGCGGTTAGCCTATGCCTTAGCCTAGTGGCTATGCGCTTCAACCATATGCCTGGGAAAGGAGTGTCCTGGGTTTGATTCCCGTCGCCGACGTGAGGAGTTTAGATCTTTCTCAGCCATAGCCAAGTTAGCAGGTCTTGAGCGTGAGCAGCAGGGTTTTTCTCTCCAGTTTATCTGCGGTTTTTTCCTCCTACAAGCAGCCATACCGCCCCATGAACACACGAGCTACAGCCACAGGATATACCGGGAGGTATAGGGCTAGTCACCTTATCCTCGGGACGGGTACGACTTAGAAGACTTTAAGTTAGCTCTGTAACAGGCCAGTAGGCTTAATGCGTAGAAGGGAGAACAGGTGTGTGTGGATAGATTTTACCCGCAAAACAGGTGTGTGTGGATAGATTTTACATATGCTTTCTGTTTTCATTTTATGTTAAAAAAAGTCACACTGGACTCACGAGGGCAAAGTACTATACCACTCAGCCAGTACAGATTATTTCAAATATCACCCTTTAATAGCTGACATCTATACATTCACTATGCACGAAATCTCAACTATTGGGATCAGAGCAGCTTTCAGATATTTAAAGTCCTAGGTCTAACATTCTTCGACTCTTATCACACTAACAAAGATATTTAATCAAGAAAAACGCCTTTTAATCCTTCGATTTAGTAATGATAATTATTTGAAGAAAGGATAAAAAAAACTATCAATTATTGCTTTAAGCGAAGATTAAAAAATATTCTATTTTTGAAACTTAGTTTCGAAAGCAATCACGGGCTTATGAAAATACAAGCCTTCGGCATGAGTCGCACTGTAGTACTGCACTACTTAAAAGCACGCACTCTTTCCAGGAACCCATATATTCGCCTTTTGCGTTTGAATTAAAATTTTCGCATCTCTGCTCTCCAACTGACAACTGTGGGTATCACACTATAGTATGGATGTTGGTGTGAAATATAATTTTCATTGATCACATGAAATTGTTTTATTTCATTGGAGCTCTCAATTCATTTACGCCACACTGGAGATAGCAGCTTGCAAAAGTATCATGTGGTCTCTGGAGGAGGATTTCACATTATCCATTATTAGCTTACCTACAGTACTATGTACGATTGGTTTACAAACTTTCATAGGTAGGATTATCATTAAAAAAAAAAAAAAAAGAAAGAAAAATACAGGGTGGCCATAAAATAACTTTCCCTCTTTGGAGGCATCTGTAGCTAAAACCAATAACTGGAATGAGACCAAATTTTATATTGAGACTTTTGAAGGCATGGGGAGATGATTTCCGCGAAAAAAAAGATTTAGTACCAAAACCTCGCCGATAGGGGAAATTTTGGCTCTGGCGGAGCAGAAAGCAGTTAAATATTTGCAGTAAACGCAGGTAAAAAGGATTATGTAAATTTTACTGTGCATACGTGACAGCAGCGTCACCAATTCCACTTAAAAAGGGATTGGGAACGTTCAGGCAGTTATTCGAATGACTGACGAATTGTGCTCAATATGCGTCCTACCTTGCCTCAGCGTGCTTTACTTGTTAAGTTGTTTTACCTTATATAGTGCAATGCCGTAGCGGCCCTTCGGGAATTTGGCAGAGGACAGAAAGACAGATAGACCTGGCAGAGGACAGAAAGCAGTGCAAGAAGAGACAGTAACAGACGTTACACAAGAAAGGTCAGCACATTGAAAACCGTGTATGTGGTCCAGGGGATCCTGATTCTGATGAATAAAACATTATTTCAGACGTGAAAAGTTCAATCACTACATTAATTTCTGTGTCTCTTGCAAGTTGTTGTTTTAGTTTAATTATTATTAGTATCATTGTAACGTGCCACATATCCAGCTGGAATGGGTGACGCGGTTGTCGCTTACACCGTCGAAATGTTATTATTCTATTTTATCTGCCTTTAATGTAATTATCCGCTTGTTTTGGCTCCACCAGCGCCAAAATTTCCCCTAGCGACGAGTTTTGGTACTTTTTTCCCGCGAAAATCCTCTCCCCATGCCTTCAAAAGTCTCAATATAACATTTGGTCTCATTCCGTTTATTGGTTTGAGCTACAGATTCTTCCAAAGAGGGAAAGTTATTTTCTGGCCATCCTGTACATAATCTTTAAAAATGGACTATTGTTGGTATTCTGGATTTCTGCCGTTGATCTCTAATGAGAACAACCGTTTTCGAAATCACGCCAGAGAAACTTTTTTAATCACTAATGAACGACGCATATGTGTCCCCAGCAGAGTTCGTCTGTAAGCGGTGAAAATGATCATGGCACTGCTACAAAATTCGTATTTTCTGATCATTGTTGAAACTTTTTAAAGTTCCAAATGCAGATATTTTTCACTTACTTGGTATAAATTAATAATGAATATTTATTTTCACTTCCCCTTACGCGTTAAGCTAAAGGACGTGTCACATGGAACTAGCTCGGCAACACAGAAACCTGATTAAAGCGATGATACTCCTATCAATCAATCCAATATGTAATCTGTTATGTCTATAAACTGCATGTGTTCTCTGGCCGGTTTGTCTAATTGTGCTGGACAAAAAACCCGAGTTTCTGGGAGAATAAATCCTTTCACCTCAGTATTTCAACTAACTCGCTTTTAGCTGAAAAGTCTATAAAAGTTCTTCGTGTCCTAGACGAGATTTGAACCCAGATCTTTCCAACCAAAAGCATTGTCGCTACCTACTGCGCTAAGGAGGACATTTAGTATTCTTTATAAAAGTGTTCGCTATAATGATACATTATATAAGATATTGTATGTTCATGGTGTGAGCCGCCTCTTTAAATTCGATGCTCGTGTCCCATAGGACAATGCGAAAGAGACAGCCCTGAGAAATATCCAAAATAAGAACTTTGTGTTCGACACAACATAATAAAAAAAAGTCAAAAGAATTTGACGAAAAACCAGGTCTCCTTTTAGCTTATTTCTGTCTAATTTTACTGAATATTCAATGCAAAAAGAGTCTAGAATCTATAGTAGGGCATATCTTTCAACAATGGATATCCTCTTTGCTGATACATGAGGGGGAGGCTAAATTAGGCATGCGCCAACAGTTCAATGAATGATATCATTTTCCATTTAGATAAAGTTAATAGCCTGTTATATACAGCTAACTCGGCTTTCCCTAAAACAAAAAGATTACTACTACCTCTATTACAAGTGCTTTATTCCAGTAAAAGGTAGTTAGCTTTCTATTTGCAAATAAATATTATGCTCGATAATTGTTTGTGCGTGCGTGTATTCTTCGATCGGTCGTTTATTTTAAAGGGATAAAAACCCAAATTTCCAGTAGGAAACGCTTCTAGTCCTGAGGAGGTCAACAAACTCCACTCCGGTTGAGTAGTCCTTATAAATGTCCCTCACATCCTAGATGAAATTCAAATTCAGGTCTTTCTAATTAAAGGACACCAGGGATCCTTCTTTCAACAGCAGTATATTATGTATATATATATATATATATATGTGTGTGTGTGTGTGTGTGTGTGTGTGTGTGTGTGTGTGTGTGTGTGTGTGTGTGCACAATAAGATTTTTTTTTTTTCTTGCTTGTTTAGAGAAAACGTTCTTATACTAGCTCTTACCCCTAAACTAAATAACCTTGACTCCATTAATTGCGACTGTGCTTATTGCATACCTACGTATGTTAGTAACAATGCAGAAGGTGGTCCTGTCTAGTAGAGATCGATGGTTTCCATGAATAAGAAAATAAGGTAGTCATTAAACCCAAACATTTTCTTACATTCGCATTAGCTAAACATGACACGTTCATACTCATTGTATTCTTGTAACCACCAAATTTTGTGCTTTAAATCTAGAAAACGTTTACTACTACACTGATACATATTTATACCTTACACTACATAATGGTATCATTAACGAAGCACGCAATATAACTGAACCACTGATTTAAAGATTGTTTATTCTCTATTATTATTAAAAGTTGTCTTGTAGATAATCGGTTGTTAGGTTTTCGGGACGTATTTGTTAGTACAAAGAAACGTTTGCGCTTATTAGAAATATGACTTTCAGCTGACATTTCTCTTAGATGACACTAATCTCTACTACAAACATAGATTTCATGCAAATTTTGTACAGTTACAATTGTTCCTTTTGCTGATCTATTTATATATTGATTTACTTTGTACGTTCACTAAAACATGGCAACTACTGTCTGTCATTTCTTTCTTGGAGCGACCTACTTTCTAGATGACGGATAATTCTTTCCCCTCCTGTCCACAGGCGACCGATATTTCTCAAGTAATGATGTGGCCTTGAATAAAATTACGCTTTGAACTGTCTGTGATAAGTACACTGATAAGAAAAAAAGAAAAAAAAAACAATTTGTTACAAAGCCTCCTTCCTGATGTATTTTTATATTCCATATAAGTTAGATGTAAGGCCACATGTTTGTCCTGTATTCAACGCCTCATTTATTAAAACGCGCTAATAAAAATACTAACCCAAAATGCTACCCACATTTTAACTTCAATGATGAATGGTTTTTTTAAAATCAGTGACACTTAAACGAAGTTGCTAACTCATTCTAGCTCTTATAGTATCTTTCCATTAAAGCAGAACAAAGAACCAGTTACGTTTTAAATATAAATGCATTTTATAATAGTTTTTATATTATACGGCCCCTCCTTTCTTTGTGATTAGGTTTGAATAGGCCTGCCTTAGATTTGAAGCAGTTGCCTGATGCCTGTTCGCTAACTAAGTTTTCAGGTAGACGTGTCATACTATTAAAACAGTTTTAGAGAGTAAGCAACTCTGTACTGTTTTAATCCATCCTTGACAAATTGTGTGCTAGAGTAAGAATGCCCAGTAGTCCTCTGGGAGCGACTCATTGCCTTTTATGATTTGGTTACTAGCAAAAGTGACTAATCATTTGACTGTTTTTTTAAATTAAAAATTGGCATCATATTGAATAATTTCTACATTATCCACTATTTTACGTATAGTTGATAAATGATTTTATCATTATTTATGTGATTACTTATAGAGATACCGAGCTTGGTAACTTGTGTGTTGAAAGTCTTTATAAATATTCCTTGGGTTCTAAACAGATAGCAACCTAGGTCTTTCTAACCAGTAGCCGAGTGGTAAGATGTGCACTACTCCCAAACTCTGAGTTCGGGTCCAAACTTATACCATGACATTCAACTGTTAGGAGAAGAGGAATAATAAATAGATGATTGTTTAACGAGTTCAGAGGGTTTTATCATTAAATTGAAACAACTGATCTTTTTATTCATAAAAAACATTTACTTCCCGTGACATTTGAAAAATACTTACACGAAGGTATAAGTTTCATGCAAGTTGATGCATTTCTCATTGACTCTCAGTATAATAAACATTTGAGAAATACATTCCTGTGTGCAAAAAAGATTAACTGTATGTGGATTTAGATATTTTTGCCTCATTTTCAAGTTCCGCTGTACATATAATATGATGAAAGGTTGGTAACATAATACGGCGGTAGGTTAAGGAATAGATAATCTAGCTCAGTGGTCGCCAAAGGGGTCGATATCGACCCCCTGGGGTCGATATGACATTGTTAGGGGTCGATTTGGGCTCAGGGATCGACAGAAAAATATAAGACATCATTGTATGGGTAATATTTAATTCGGTTAACTAGGATTACCTCCATGACAAAAGACATGGAGGTAATGACAACGCAATTAAGAGTGAATCGTGGGATCAGTAGCTCCATCTTACGGGCCCATGAATAGGACCTGTAAGATGGAGTAAGGTCATGAAAATAGTTACTGAGGCCAATCAAGTAGGCCAAAATGACGTATTTACCAATAAACGGATGTTGGTGGTTCCTGCCGGCCAGCGCAGCGGGAGCGAGATTGCAACACGGTGGTTCTTATTTACTGATACTTACAAGTATTCGATCCCAGTCTCATTTTTGCGCATCGACATACAAGTGAGCATTAATGTTCTAAAATTCATCAACATACATATTATAATTCAATTGTTATTCATTCACGAACTAAATTTCTCTATGTTGAAGAGTTGAGCAGCGCTGGTAGTAATATCAGTGATATTAATATCAGTAGTTTATTAATATCACTAGTAATACCAGTGATATTACTAGTGATAGTAATATAATAATATATACTATATTATACATACAATAAACACTGTAACTATAAAATAAACAATCTAAAAACTCACATAAGCGTCTTTTTTCTTGTCCTATTATAATTACGTAACAGTAAAATATAGGGGGTCGATAAAAAGTCAAGAAACTCTTGAAGGGATCGACGGGCAAATAACTTTGGCGACCCCTGATCTAGCTGTAGAGATCACATATGGAACTTAATCGAGTTGTTACTGCAGACATCGAGTCAGGTGTTTGCGTACTGTACATCGAAAATAGTCTACTACTTAAAGCTTTGGCAAACGTTTATACCACAGTGGAATTTGAATCCTCAAGCGGTTGGTTTGAGAGAGAAAGAGAGAGAGAGAGCTACCAAGCTAGTATCAAAATAGGCATATGTTTTTGATAATCATAGTTGGAACACATCGTGCTAATTATGGCAGTCAAAGTGCGGCCATAGTTAGTGGCCCATATATGAAACGTTATTGGTGGAATATATATAAAACTTATATGCCAACAATTTCATCTGATACAAAAAAAATAAAAAAAAGCGAACCTCTTTGTGATCTCCGATCACTTTGACATCTAAATTATATCTATCCATGTACACACTAATCATATGCGAATCCTTAAAAAATCGCAAATAGGCTCATCTTAAGAATATAATTATCAACCACTTTCTTTTCCCAAAAAGAGTAGACACAGATCTTTTACCCTAACTTTTTTTTTTATTCGAAATTGGTAGGCATCCGTCTCTACCCATAACCATCACTAGCAGCAGTCCTTAGATATCGATGACTTTACAGGCATGGAAGGATGGTATAGCAAACAACAGCAAGAAAGAATCTGTGTATGTGTATCTTGAATCACGTAATCCTAAACCCTAGCACTCGTATTGCTGTCGGATATAATGAGAGTTCTAAGGTCAATTTTTTTCTGAGATACGGGGTTAAAACCTAATATCTCAGAAAGTCAGTCAGAGATCGACTGACTGGGAAATTGATGAAAATGAAAAGAAAAGCCTAAAAATGTTCCTCTAGTGAGACTAGAATCGAACCTATAACGGTCTCTCTTTCTCATAGCTTAGCATTATGGTACCAGAAACAGGTGATAGTATGATCAAAATTCTAATCTTCATGATATTCATAAAAACGAAATTCTGTTCTTCTTGGATAAAGCTTAGGAAACAAAGCTTGAATCTTGAGGCGTGGCCATTAATAGTCGCAGCTAAGCTTGTGAGATCAACTAATGTGTTAGCAGGCTAATGCTTTAACATGAACGTTCTCTGACTGGGATAGGCACCATCCTCTTGCTCAACATCGCTTGTTTATACTGAGTTTAATATCTATTCCATATAGAAGAGGTTCCAAAACCTATAACACATCAGTGATGTCTTTAGGCAAGGAATTAAGACATAAAATTAAGACAGTAAAAATATGTTGATGTGTATCTTGAATAACTGAATGTTGTTTGCGTAGAAAAGAGAGTGAGGAAGGGCTGTTCAAAAGAAAGAACAGCCCTTCCTCGATGTTTTTTCTTGGTTCATTTGGCTTGACGCTGGATAGTAAATGGATATTGTTGTCCAGCGTCACAAGTGCGACTACAAGTGCAGCTGCGCATGTTCTTATAAAAGACAATGAAGAAATGACGGTGAACAGCTTACAGAACGTTTCCCCATGAAAATACGTATAAAAAGAAATATATATCAGAGAGACAGAGAGAAAGAGAGAGAGAGAGAGAGAGAGATGAATAAGTCTATAAGAGGGAATCAATCATCAAAACGGGCAGCCCTCTTCTGAATATCATCAAGCTGAAGAATGACAAGGAGATCGTAATTTAAGAATTATGATCTCCTTGTCATTCTTCAGCTTGATTATAGAAGATTAATCTTGGGCGACTACAAGTGCAGTCAAAAGAAGAGAAACAGAGCATATCAAAAGCAAAGCCATGGACAGGATTTGTGGTCACTAAGCAATGAATTATTTATGTATAGGAAAAGAGTGGATGAATGTTTGGGGCCTGGAATATTCAGCATCATTGGTGGAGAAATCTGCGAAAACGAAGCCGCCCACTTCAACAGTAAACCGCCGGAACAGAAACTGGCAACCAGATGATAGAAAGCTATCCATAGGATGATAGTTTGAGCTTGACTATCACCGGCCACACGAGTTTATCCAAACTGTTTCATCGCTTGTGTCTGTAGGTAGGTGGCTACCTACCTACAGACACAGACTGATACAAGATACATGATACAAGACTACTATGAATTAAGAGGAGTTGAATAATTCACACAGCTGCTCAACCAGTGGTTCTTATGACAACCCTCTTCGTTATTTTTAAGATGACTAAAGGGCAATAGTAGGAGTAATGCTGATGGCTGACTTATCATCCACTTGGGGGGGGGGTGATTTACTGAATATAGCTCTACTTTCATGCTATCAGTTGATGCCATACCAGCAGGAAAGATTGTAAAGACGATCTGATAGTTAATTCTGGAGCATAATTTGGAGTGGTGGTACTATTCGGACCAGAAAATTTGTTGGTATCCAAGCTATTCAGTGTTTCTTATTTTCTCTGACGAAATACTAGAGGAGGCATGAATAAGGTATTCTTGGTATTGTGATATTTTCCATAGTCATCTGAGGGGGAGGGGAGATGTGGGACCATGGAAGGACTAAAGGTGTACTCAAGAGTTTTGGCAATGGACCAAAGGTTTAACTGCCATTTGAGCAAATTTTCTGCATTTAGCTCTTACAAAATCAGATTTTGATTTGATTTTGTTGCAGCTGTTGAGTGTCAGTGTAGGCTGAGTGAAAAAGATCCTGGTTTAATTTCAAGCATATTTCTGATATGCTGAAGTATTTTTCGTCGACAAATTTAGCACACTTATTGATGAACTGAAACTTGGTTCACCAAGAGGAGTATCAAGTAGGATATTTAGAATTCTTTCTGGGATTAGTTAAAGGTAAACATTGGCTGCTCACCAGTCTTCAATAGTTAGGGTCAAATGATATCACTTACTCCCTTTAGTAAATAAAAGGCGTTAGCGAATTTTTTTTTTTTAAATTTGTCTTTCTTTGTTTGTTTAGATGAAGACAGCAGAAATCAGATACTGGAAAACAGAAGCAGCAGCAGCCATAGTTTCTTTTCCTTTCCGGATGGGAAAGAAGCCACGGAGGTCATCCGTTTGGTACCATTCTAATGTTGAAGGGCATGAGACTGGCTGGTGAACGTCCTTCACCAGCCAGTCTCATATCAAGACTGACATCTTCACCAGAAGATGTCAGTCTTGATATGAGATCTTGTGATCAAGAGAAAAGCAAATATCCACAGTATATTTGGAAGGAGGAATGGTTGATAAAAGGTCAATTACATTGGCAACTTGGCTAGGGTCTCTTATTCTGGTGGTTAAATAAATTATTTTTAGGTCATTGCTCAAGTAGCCGTGATCAGAGTTCATAATGATACTAGTATTGGGAATAAGAAGTTATTTATTTAAGTAGTCATGATCAGTGGTTGGTTCATAATGATGTGATGAGAATAAGAAGTTAAACTATTACTCTCCTAGAAAAAGAAAACTTAGATGTTGCTAATGTCATTACCACTGCTCATGGTGATAATACTTCCATATTATTAAATAACTCCGATAGTTTACGTTAGTTGTTGAATCCAGAATATCAGCGAAATCTGCCAACACAGCACGCACGCACACAAGAGTGCATAAGGTCTATTCCACAAAAAAAAAAAAAAAAAAGTACAGTATCCGAATTGAAATAACTACGTTAACCGCAGGCTCGTTATTATAGTGTGCAGCGCATATGGCTGTGCAATTTAAGGCTAGTTAGCCATTGGTCGCTATGCTGCGTTACGCTATTATGGTGAGCCAATAAAACTAAATGTTTGTGATGTGGCGAATTTTATAGTGTCTAAGAGTATAAAGCAATGTGTTTGTATTAAATTTTAAATAAAACAATATTTACCTGAAAATAGTGTATGGGGAGGCTGCTATGAGATTCGGAAGTATTCGAGTGCTTGCTTTTGCTGGCTGAACGGAGAAAGAATCTCATGAGAAATCTGAGTGCGCTCTCGATTGCTCATCGATTATGCGAAATGATTGTGGAAAAACCTGTGCAGTTTAATTCGCAATAACCGAATTTATTTTAATGCAAAAACATAAGCACAAGAAGTTAGAATTTCCATAAACTGGTGCGACTCAGTATAATACTAGCCAAAGTTCAGAATGTAAAGCACACGTAATCAGCCTCTTATATATAATAGCAAGATTGGACTATAGGTTTTTTCACAAAGCAGATCGTTTCCAGAAATGGCAAAACGATGGACAAAGTATGTTGCTGCTGCAGGAAGAAGACCAAACCCCTGAAAGTTTATTTCCCCCCTCCCTCTCCTACCAAAGGTGTTTTATAAACCTATAGTACATTCGGATGATCTTCGAATGGATCGTAAATTATTGACCTATGTAAATTAACTTAATGATTGCTAATATAGACTAAAAATCTCGGGGTACACACTAGGATTTAAGAAAGAGCACTGCTAAACAGAACTTGCTTTTGCAGTTTTTTGCGGAAAATATTTGGAATCCAAAGTGTTCACTTCCTGAACATGCTTTTACAGGAATATATGCTAAAATGTATTAAATATTTTAGACTTCGATTTCAGCTCCCAATGAGCAAGATGTCGTGGAATAGTACATATCATAATGAAAATCATGATATTCGATTACAAACTACGAACACTATTGCTAGAAAAAGTCTAAGTCATTGAATTCGACTTGAATACTGTCCTCCTGAGTAATTCCGCAATTGATTCTGACTCAGCTCCGAGTTATTCTCGTGATTCTAACTCAGGTTTTCCGATCGAGAGATGAGATAGTTTAGTTATAACCGCGTCAAGAGCGTGAGGAACTTTTCTAGATTTCACACGAAACAATTAGCGGAAGATAATTTCCCCCCTTCCCCACCTTATTCCTGTAAAATTCCTTTTTTTTTTTTTTTTTCATAATGCAATCGATTGACAGGCATGAAGCTTCGCGACCTTAGTTGTCTCGTGCCAAAGTTTGATGAAAATTCAATTTCCCCTGCTGCATTCGCTATCAGTATGGTATAAAGACCGTGAGTTAACGGCATGGTAATCCATCATTTGAACAACAGCCGAACGTCATTACAGCTCATGCCGGTCTCTATTTTCACGAAGACTATCTTCTAGATGCACAATAAAGGCATACGTATATAAGCCACCACCCCCCTCACGGCAAACGTGGTCAGATATCATGTTACGATATTATCTTAAAATAAGTGGGGACGAAAACTATTATTTCCCTTGTGTTTTCTTTGAAGCCTGTGACATTTGTGTTTACTTTATATGTAAGCCTAAATGATCGAATTCTAGCATGGGAAAGCAAATGAAACTGAATATTTATACGCCGGAAATCTGTCATCATTTGGTATTATTTTTGTATAAGCTAAAAGTCACGGGTAAGAATTGGATTATTTGGAATTACGGAAGAAACAACTAAGGTCAGTCTGCTTTGCTAGAATAAAGTGTATGTGTTCTTGTGGCTGCTTAACGTGATGAAAAGCCGGAGATTCTGAAAGGAAAAACTACCAATTCAGAATGCTATTGGCTAACTCACCTTCGGCACTTATCAAAGATTCTTCGCGTCCTAAACAGACTTCGAATTAAGATCTTTTCAACCAAAGGACGTTGTTGTAACTATGAGACTGACACTAGAATCGTTGAAAGAAAGTAGAAATTTTAACTGCATGAAAATAAAAATTAGCCACTTTATTCAGAATCAGAGATTCAAGTTTATTTTTTAAAGATTTGTTATGTGTAGGTATATTTTATACCTACACATAACACGTTTTTACCTTTGTCTTCTTTTACAGTAATTCTTTTCATCAACGATAATGATAAGGTTGTTAATTACCTGGACTATGTCGTTCTTATCTAGGAATCCAGAGTGGCCGGAAAAACAAGAGGTACTTTGGTTATTGTTGTGCAAGACATACATCCTTCTTCGAAACTTATCGCGTGATTATTATGTCAGCATATGCATGCTGTTTAGCCCCGAGACAAAGAACTTGCCCGAAAAAAACATTAAGCAACGAACTATAGAAGTGGGAAATGCACTTTTCTCAATGCGACTGCTCGAATTTCGAAAAATGGAGTACAAAAACAGTAGTTCCACTGGTTTGATAAACAGCACTGTAAGACAGCTTTTATTCGAACGTACAGCTTGACGCAACATGATCATATATACAAAAGCATATATCAAAATGATCATGTGTTCTCTATACCAACGGTATAGAGAACACAACATTTAATTCGCAGTCTGACTTGGGCTTTTGGAAGCATATGTAGAAGTGAGGGGATGAGAGATATCTTAGAATAAAGTCTACCGTAAGGGATATTTTATTTTGATTTCTATTATCTGAATGAATGTATTATATTGTTGACCATATTTTCATGTGTAAATTAATATATATATATTCGACTAATTATTTCTAGTGCCACTAAAGAACGCAATTCTTTGATCGATGAATGTCACGATTTTGATTATCACTGCCAATAAATTGAAATAATTACATTATTACATTAGCCAGGCACTATCAGCCCGGGGGGACTTTTGGCCTCAAGCACATGTCGCCTCTGGGTATGGTCCTCTGCGACTGTCTGCCACGTTCTGGTCTCCAGCCCAACAGCCTGCAAGTCTTCCTTCTCCTGATCCGCCCATCTCTTTCTCGGTCTCCCTGATCGGGGTCGGGCCTCCCACGCTTGCCTCACAGTCCTTTCGGGACCCATACGGTACAGGTGTCCCAGCCACTGACGACGCCGGGCTCGCAGCTCCATCAAGACGTCTGCCGAGTTGTATAAAGTGTGTATGGCAGCATTGAACCGCCTCCTCCAGACTCCGTCTGCCATGATCCCTCCATAGATACGTCGTAGCGTCTTGTTCTCGAATACTCTCAGGTGATCGGCTTGTCTCGCCGTGAGAGTCCACGCTTCAGCACCGTAGAGGAGAACAGGCCTGATCAAAGTCTTGTATAGTTCCACCTTTGTGGTCCAAGACAGCAAGCGCGAGGCGAAAAGGGGACGCACCTGATAATAGGCCACATTCGCAGCATTTACCCGACTCTGAACATCAGCCTCAACTTTGTTGTCTTCAGTCACGAAAGAACCCAAGTACCTAAATACCTTCACCCTCTCAAACTGTGCAGTTCCCTCTGGATCTTAAGCAGCATGGCAACTCATAAAAAAAGGTATTTTGTCTTCTAGGCATTTATTTTCAGGCCAGCTTCTTCAATAGTAGTAACCAATGCCACCGTGTCGTCCCGTTGATGCGCCATAACGTTCAGGTCGTCAGCGTGGCCAAGAATCCCAACTTGCATCCCCATGTCGACTCTACCTGCCATTTGCTGTGTGTTTCTAATTACTTTTTCCAACACTAGATTGAAGAAAATCGGAGAAAGCCCATCACCCTGCTGCACACCGATCTGTACATGAAACGGGTCCGAAAGGCCACCTTCTGCTTTCACTCTTGCTCTCGAACCAGCTACGCACACCTGCGCCATTTTTCGGAGTTTTCGAGGAATTCCCAGCTCTTCTAACACCTGCCATATTTTTGGGCGTATCATTGAGTCATAGGCTTTACAAAAGTCTATGAAAATATTATGAACCTCCCGGTTATATTCCCAGCACTTTTCAAAAACTTGGCGCGGCGTGAAGAGTTGGTCTATTGTAGAACGGTTCCTCCTGAAGCCCGTCTGGTAGTCACCAAGGCACTCTTCTGCATATGGTGTGAGGTGCATTAGCATGATGTTAGACAGCACCTTGTAGCCAGTCGACAGCAGTCAGATGCCCCTATAGTTGCCGCATTGAGTCTTATCTCCTTTCTTATATACTGGGGTGATCAGCGACTCCTTCCACTCATCCGGCAGTCGTTCTTCTCGCCAGATCATCAAGATGAGCCGGTGCAGCTGCTCCAGCAGGACATCCCACCATTCTTCAGGAGCTCCGCCGGTATGCAGTCCACTCCTGGAGACTTATTATTTTTCAGCATGCGGATAGCATGAGTAATCTCACTAAATGGCTTAGCAGTTTGATAAGGAGTATAATCCTCCGATATTGACGTTCCAGCATTGACATTCAGCAAGTTCGCAAAATATCTAAGCCACCGAGCGAGAACATCTTTTGAGTTTGTTAATAGATTTCCACTCTCATCTCTTATGGTTGCCACTTGTGTCTGGGTACCTCGCGTGGTCTTGATGGTCCGGTACATCTCCCGTCCATTATTCGTCACCCTATTTCTCTCTATACTAGCCACTTTCTCATTAAGATACTTCCGCTTTTCCCTGCGTAGACATGTATTCACCACTCTTCTCACCCTCTGATATGCAGCTTTCTTCCTGCTATCCGCTAGGCAGTTCAATAGTGCTTCCCTTCGTTTCGCTACAGCTTCTTCACACTGTCTATTAAACCATGCTTTTCTCCGCCTCTTTCTCTTTCCCACAGTTCTCGAGGCACCACATCTCATCTGGATCATCCTCTTCCTCCTGTAACTCCCCAAAACGATTCTGCAACTCTAACTGGAAAGCCCGCTTGCCTTCCGCTGTTTTCAACTTGTCCAGGTCCCATGCCGATCGTATGGTAGGACACGCGGGCTTCTGAACTGCAATTCTATGCCTGAAATCGTAGGCTACCAGATAGTGGTCGCTATCTCCATCTGCTCCTCTGAAACTTCTCACATCCGAGATGGGGCTGTGGTGACGTCGATACACTAGTACATGGTCTATTTGGTTAGCTGTTCTACCGTCTGGCGATCTCCAGGTCAGTTTGTGGACGTCTTTATGCGCAAACATAGTGCTCTTTACAAAGCATCCCGTAGCGGCGGCAAAACTCGCATGTCGGATCCCGTTATCATTGCACTCCTCATGTAGGCTCTCATTACCCACGAAAGGGCGCCACACACGCTCTCTCCCCAGCTTCGCGTTGAAATCTCCCACCACTAGCTTGACATCATAGGACGGTAGATTATTACAATTACGCTCAAGCACTTCGTAGAAACATTCTTTAGCTTCCTCCGAGCTCTCTTCAGTAGGCGCATAACAGTTTACAATAGACACATTTTGAAAACGTCCCTTAACTCTAATAGTACACAGCCGATTGTTCGCAGGTTTAAAATTGAAAATATTACATAAAAAGTTATCACTAACTAAAAACGCAGTTCCGAGGACTCTTTGTCCTCTGTCGTCACCACTATAGTATAGCGTACCCCTGATTGTCGGGTCGAGCCTTGTCCCGGCTAACGCGCTTCTTGTACAGCACAATTGAAATAATACTTGGTCGTAAACAATGAAGAAATTGACATTACGTGTTTCACGAATAATGCCCACTAATACCAGTACAAGAAGCATGTATCTCATCTCATCTTCCTTTTACCTTGCGGTGTCGAGGGTTTATTAATCATCTGACTTCAAACCGTTCATGGGATAAGGTGGTCACCCCTACGCCCCAGTGGATCCGATGTCCGTAGTGTCGAGTTCTCAAGGCCGGTTTGTCTGCTTTGCGGGATGAAAAATCCCAGGATAAACTGGGGAAAAAAAAAATCCTACTGTCCACGCCCAAGAACGACTAACTTGGCTATTGCTGAGGAAGATCCTTCAGCCCCTCACGTAACCGACGAGAATCGAACCTAGGACATTCCTTCCCCAGGCATATGGTTGCGAAGCTCACAGCCACTAGGCTAACCGCGCGGACAGAAGCATGTATAGTTTCTATAATTAGGCATTTAACTATGGAATAGCTTTAGTATTGTGACTTGTGCGATACAATTTGTAAAAGTTCGTTTCAAAATTTATAAACATCGGATAAAAGTGTGCTTTCACTATTCACGAACTGAATTAACAAAGGAACTTACGTAACCTAACTTAACATAACTTCGGATTCTATGTTAGGCCTAACAACACGCAGAAAACAAGATTTACAATTTTCGTTTCTAGAGGAATTTTCACAAATACACAACCCTTATCTCAAAGTGTAGATAATAAATAAATAAATAAATGCAAATTTAACGTATAACCTACCCTGACTTCAGCTAATCCAAAGAAAACTTTTTTCGATTTCCATCTCCAGCATGTTTCTAACATTTCTTGTTACCTACCATACTACCATAGTTCATGGTACCTACCATAGCAATACCGACATATATTGCACAATAGCGCCTCCTGGCAACAAAACTCTTTTTTTCCAAACAACCATCCTAAATAATTTAAACCCTAAACTGCAGATATAACGATTTATTTTGTATATCACGAAACTATTGTAAAAGTGACTGAGACGACTTTACGAAACAAACCGAAAAAAATGAATAAATCATCTACCGCCTTTTTTCACAAAGGGAGTAGGCGACGCTCAGTTAGCCATAACTTACTTTACTGAATATTGACCGGCAGCCAATTTCCATCCATAGCAGTCACTGAGAGCCGACCAAAACCTACTAATGATCATGATCATCAGGGAAGGGGAAAAGAGAGAGAGAAAAATGCTGCAATCTCATGGTCCTAACGTTATGTTAGTCTGAATTAGTGTGAATTCTATGGTATATTTTCTTCATTTATGGGGTTAAAAACCCGAATTTCATAGAAAGCCCTACTTGTTGTGCCAAATATCGGCACCTAACTAGGCACTAGCTGAAAAAAAGACCAAGAAAAAAATTATTTGAGTCCACGACTGATCTTTTCTTTGCGGTTTAGCGCTACTATGGCTGTGATGCCATTTCCACAGCGACCACACTTATCTTTTTGACATAATGTTTATGCATAATATAAATGCGTAATGAAATGGGCAGGAGAATGAAGCAAATTATTTGGCACTGATTAAACTATATTTGAAATGACTTCGAAACTAAATATATCTGTTGTACTTTTATGTATTCCATTATGTCCAAAATCATAACTATTTTATATGTGGTAATGGATAATACTTTGTCCAAAGAAAAAGAAATAATGAGCAAAAATGGTTGAATCATTCATGAATTCTCAATGAATGAATGGTAAACCTTACACTGAAGACTGAGTCAACCACTTGAATCAGCTTACAACTGATGTTATCATACTAAACTAGTGGCAACACATTACGAAGTGTTTTAAAATATAAAATTACATACAAGCAGAGAATCAAATCACAAGGCCCTCTTATTACGTAATCAAGTTATTTTCATAAACCGTTTCACCAACTAACTGTTGTTCTTATATGGTTTGACTTGCTTTAACTTATTTAACTTTAACTTGCTTTAACTTATTTAACTTTAACTTGCTTTAAATTTTTTGAGAGTAGTGCTGATGTAATGACTCTTCGGGACGAGCTGAATAAGCTGGAGATATGGGCAGATGAATGGGGTATCAGTTTAATTTTGATAAATGTAAAGTTTTGAATTTTGAGAACTTCAGACGGGATGCTGCATTACTCTATATGCTGAAGTATGCTGGAGAAAGTTGAGGAAGCGCCGGATCTTGGGATCATGCTGGATCGAAATTTGAAAATTAGGGGCATGTTGCAAGATTGGCTTGGTTAAGACAACTCAGAAGATTGTTGCACTATTACGACGAACATCAGCAGAGATAAAATGGTAGTTATTCTATTGTATAAGATCCTGATCAGGCCACATCTGTACTCAGATCGGGTGAAGATACTTTGGAGAGAGTGTAGAGTCAGTTGAACAAAAATGATTTTAGGACTATGGAATGTTAGCTATAAGGATAGATTGAAGTCATATAATCTTCAGAGTTTTGCTGCTAGAAGGCGAAGGAGTATAGTACGCCCACAGATTCGAGACCCTTTTGACACTTCTGCGCATGTCAACAAGAGGAGAATCCATTCCGATAATAGGATAATCAGTCCGTATTGTGGGATGAGTTGTTTATTATTACACGTCGGAAAATTAACTTCTCTTTTATGATCATTGGAGTTAACTATGTTGCTTGTATAACAGTTGGAAAATTTTACCTATAAAGCACGTGATTTCGCGTGTTGCCGACCAATTCGTACGTCCTTCATTTCTTTCTCCCCTTCAGCATGAATCGACTATTCTTGGAAAGACGCCAAGCAGAGATCTACAAACTGTGGGCGAACTATAATATGATTGAGACGTTTAAGCTCTTGAGAGGTATTTACCGGATGGATACGAGAGAGATTTTTTAGACAGTGGAAAATAAGAAAAGGACCAGAACTACAGAAGCCATCGCTGGAAATTGTCCAAGCAAGTGGCGAATAAGAGGGTGAGAAGTATTTTTTACGCTGAAGAGTGGTGGGGTGAGTGAAAGGCATTGCCGAGTATGTTGTGAATACTAAGAGTGTGAATGAGTTTAAGCTTCAGTATGATCGATATGCTTCAGGCAGAGGAATTTCCGTATGTCTGTGGATTATTTCACATTGTAGTGTAATATAATGTATTCTCATATAATTTATGTAATTTTTAATGGTATAGCCCCCCCTCTCTCTCTCTCTCTCTCTCTCTCTCTCTCTCTCTCTCTCTCTCTCTCTCTCTCTCTCTCTCTCCTTTGATGAGGGCAATCCGACTAGTGTCTTGTGCGAAAAAGTACACTTAAGTTTTTATACTAATGCTTTTTCCACTAGAAATAAAGAAATTCTCTAATACTTTTTTGTTCCTTCAACGAGAGTAAGCGATACTCTTTTAGTCCTAACTTTTTTGGGGGGATTCGTAGGCAACTACCCCGCCTTTCACAATCGATGAAGATGAGTGCGTCTTACTGCGTGTTAGATAAGACTGAAGAAATCTTTGTCCTAATTCTAACGAGTATTTATTTGTATGTCATATTTCTCTTCTTGGATTGACCTGCATCTCTGATCTTTCCATGCACAATCACATTTCAACTATAGCTTCTGCAGCGGCCAAAAAAACTGAAGTGTATTTTTTCGCACAAGACACTACTTCACACATCCACAGCTGCTAACTCTATACAAATCCAAAATCTGCCAAGCCATGGAATACTGCTGCCATATTTGGGGTGATGCACCAAAATCCTCTCTAAGATTGCTCGATTCCATCCAGAAGAGGGCAATCCGACTAATTAATGATCCCTCTCTCACATACCCCCCCCCCCCCTTGTCACAGACGTTCAGTTAGTTAGTTCTGCCTAGTGTCTCTTCTACAGATACTTCCATGGACAGTTAGCAGTGGCTCTTTAAAGCGCCACTGCTAACCAACATCTTTTACAGTCCATCTTGAAACTCACCGAACCAACATCACTGCCTCCTCTTTTATTCCACCTACTTCTGTCATTTGGAACAGTCCTCCCTACTCTCCCTTCCCCAAAGATTACAATCCTCAGCTGTTCAAGCAAAATGTGAACAGACTCCTCCTTTCTTCTATTCCTCTTGCCCACGCACGGCACTAATGTGCTATAGGTCTTGTGGCCTTTCGTGTGGGGATCAAAAAAATAAATAAATAAATAAATAAAATAAATAAATAATAAAATTACCAGTGTGCATTGTCTACATCAATTTTGACTTTTAATCGTACATTAAAAATGCCAAACTATTTTTCACTCCATTAAAAAAAAATATATATATATATACTTTTTTTTTTGAACCAAAGATGAACTATCGAATCTGCTGAAAAAGATGTAAAAAACAAAATCTCTTCTAGTGAATAGACTCGAACCTGTAAGTCGTTTTGCTGTAAAGTTAGCGTCACATACATTACCGCTAGATTACGCAAGCCTGCTTACTGTTTACATTAATACATTGTAAATTGGAAGAGTTTAACAGTAAGAAAATCTATCGTCTCAGGCCAATTAACTCAGCACTTGGGAGAAAAGGATTATTGTTTATGTAAACGTTGTAACAGTAGAAGATGGATGGGAGAGAAAATCTGAACCAGCTTTACGCAGTTAAAATTGTTTCCGGAACTAGGTGTGATTGGGACCTTTCCAAGGTCGTCATCCTAGTACTGCGATCTCCTTAGTAACACCCGCTTTTAGACTGCATGGTATTCACGCTATGTTACAGACAGACAAACGTAGTAATTAATATCTCCAGCTAATAAATTTTCGATCAGTCAATGTAGCCAAATGTTCTCTAAAATATTATTACTTTTCTCTTTTCTTAAAATTCATTAAAATCGTAATGAACTTAATTCTCATAAATTTTGAACTGTTTTAAAGAGGATGTGGTAACTCTATATTAATGTAAGATAAGCCTTAACACCGTGTATTTTGCAAGCACATTATGACATAACGAGATATTGTAGATGACACTAAAGTGAAGCTACATTCCGTGATACAATGTAAAATAAGTTGTCAGAGAAATAACTCCGCCTGTGGGGAAGCAAAAAAAAAAAATAGATCGATCGTTCTTCCAGTCCTTAACACCTGCTGATAATTCCTTATACGGAAGGCGTTTTCCTTTTCAACGACAAGTTGATCGCTTGAGCATGTCACATTTCCAGGACAGCCAACTGTTGTTTTGTTTATGTATCCATCACTTCCTTCACCCCGACGTCTGGGAATGGAAGCGGTCACGTGGATTGGCAGGTTTGCCAACAGCAAGCAGCGCCCCAGGCAAAGTACGTATGTGAACACTTTCACTGATGCCATTTCTTCTCCAGAAAATAGGTCAGTAGGCCACGGTAAGTTGTTGTTCAACTCCAGCGAGTCGATCACGTGCAGAGAACACGAGAACAGTTTTTGTTAGTTGTTTTGAAGTGCCATCTATCGAGAAACTACTGAATTGTTGCACTGAGTTGCCAATTAATTACACCTCAGTATTTAACGCTACACATTCTCAAACTGCGAATTCTGTTCATATGAGGTTGCAGACGTCTCTTGAAAATGATTGAATTCAAATATTGTGGATAAAACCTGCGAAATTTTGGCATTTTATTCTGTATTTTAAGTTAAATATTGAATTTATATTTATTTACATTACTTAATTTACATTCCAATGAAAAACTTAAAAAGGCGATATATATATATATATATATATATATATATATATATATATATATTACAAAGTTTAATTTGGTATTTTTCTTACTTTTTTATATTTTTATTTACTTGTGCATTTATATATGAAACTATTATAGTTAATCGTCTTTCTTCTTTTTCTTGATGATGCAAATGTCATTTACAATGGGTGATTGGGAATTCAGATGAAATATCGTTAATCCTATGTTTATTTAAAGAGTATTATACCACTTGTCCCACATAACAATGTTAAATTTTTCCATTTTAAAGCTTTAGTGAATTTGAAGGCCACAAGGTTTACAACCTATAAACTTTAAAAAAATTAAAGAAGAAACTTTTCGATGAGCCACAGTTTTCTAATACTAAGCAGTTTCTTCAATTATAATTTCAGAAACTGAATTTGGTTTTGCTTCTTACTTGATAATTCGACCATCTTAAATTAATGCCTGTTTTCATTGAGCAAAATGCATTCAATTGGCTTTATGCTGCGATTATCGTCGCAAGGGATTTGTACTCGAAAGCAAATCTTATTACACACCTCCTACTGTTTTTCCCCGACCTTAAGTACACAAACATATAAACCCTTATTCATCATAGTGCCTTAAACTAAAGGCGGAGATTAAAGTACTATACCGAGAAATCTCGAAAAAGTTGGAGTGAGGAAATTCAACCGGCTGATTTAAAGTTATGAAGCGAACCTTAACGAAAGTGGTGTGTGGGATGAAGGGCCGCTGCCAGATTAGATCGCGCCCTGAGGCAAACAATTAAATATCTTCCCCTGATGGATTATAAGACAAAAATAAAGAAAATCTCCAATTGCTATTTTGATTTTATTACAAACATTAATGCAAAACGATTACATAATAATATTAATTAAATGTTTGCTCTACGCGGATATCGCACAATAACACTGTTTATAAGCTCTTCTAAATTTAAATTATAAGCTATGTCCGCCTCTTTCGATATAGTTGCTAGACCACCCAATCTTTCTTGAGTCATTGCTGTTCGCAAATAATTTTTAACCAGTTTAAGCTTGGAAAAACTTCTTTCCGCTCTTGCTACGCTAACAGGAATTGTTAGCGTAGCGACGGCGCCTACCGCAATATGGCTGAACGAGCGCCCTTATTAAGCCGCGCCATGAGGCGGGCTGCCTCTTTGCTACATCCTGTCGACGGTACTAGTGGGATGAGAAGAATCGTACTCACTCTACTACGGACAGTGATGCATGTTTACGATTTTCTTCAACCTAGTAGATGGTTGGATAACAATGCTACTTTACTAGTGAATTATTATAGAACAAGGTGGTTTCCCGTTGTATTCCTTGTCCTATAGTATTCTATCTATAGATGTGTGTGTTCGCAGGACCTGTTTTGAAGGGCGAAAAACCCGAGTTTCCGGGAGAAATCCCCCCCCACACACACACACGCACCTGTATGAGACCAGCTAACTCACCCTTGACCTCAAAGTCCTCATAAAGGTTCTTGGCTTCATAGACGGGATACGAACTGACTTTCCAACCAAAGGGTTCCGTCGAAAATATTTTACGCATAGTGATGCGTAAAATATTATTTTACCTACCGCGGGATACATAGTCTATTAATTAGTTAAATTGACACTTCATTGCACATGTTCTATGGTGACTGTCTCAGTTTTATTGGTGTGAATAAAAAATTTGTGAAAGAAATATTTGAGACACAGTTGTTACCTTGTACGATGATAGTTTTCCAAAGCTATTTATATTTTATAAATGCACTCACTTATCAAAAGATCCATATCATAATAATTTTTTTTTCATAGCCAGATCTTAGGCTGTCTTATATTTTGATTAAAGTTAGATGTTTTCATCGTTTAATGTAAGACCACTACTTTACTTTACTAGATGGCTCAAGCGGCTTGAAAATGATCCGCTTAGTTTCTGGATTATCTGATTAATAAAGCCATCCATGGGATTAAAATGTGTTTTCAAATCTTTCGGCGTGGGACCGAAATAATATATCAAAAGTGAAGACACCACATTCTTGTTTATAATCGGTAGTTCGATATATATATATATATATTTTTTTTTTATTTTATTTTTTTTTTTTTCATGGACCTTTTCAGGATATTTCAAACTTGTTTTCACTGCGATTCTCTACGTTTTCCGTTCTTCCTGATGTTATATCATTGTTAGTTATTGTACTTCAGAAATATAAAATCTCACATTTACCAAAAAAAACCCAATTTCTTTTCTTCTAGATAAAAGTTTTAGTTATTTCATTCATTTATTTCGCTCTGAAAATAAAGAAAATTTTTCTCTTTATTATTTAGTTTAGCAAACGTCTCTTTGCAGCATTCCTTTATGTTCATTTTTCACCGTCCTTGATTCTTCGCCCTCCGCCTATTTTAGGGTATCTTTTCCTTATATATTGTCTTATACAAAAATAAGAACATTCATTTTTAAAACTTTTTTTTTTCACATTCTTATGGTTTCGCATAAATGAACTTCGTTGAGTAAGAACAGTAATTCGTGATATATCACCAACTACTTGGAATTCCATGGCGCTTGGTAACGGTTTTTAGTTTTTTTTCGCTTGAACAATTATATTTTTTAAATAAACCTTTTCACTTTTATTTGTACTCGTTCTCACAGTAGGAATCTTGTATAGCAAGTTTCGTAGCACATAACGTGTGATGTAATGGAAAGTCATAATAAATATATTACTTCCCCCATCAAAAAAAAAAAAAAAAAAACCTTTAATATACTAATCGACAATACGAGCAATATAACACGTATTATTACTATACCTACTAAGCGAACACTAACACTCATATAAATGTTATTTATCTTATAGGTTGATGACCAAATGGAGCTTTTACGACACTCCTGGAGCGATATGCTGATATTGGACCATCTTCATCATCGACTGCACAATGGTTTACCAGAGGAGACTACCATGCCTAACGGTCAGAAATTTAGTTTACTGGCTTTGTCTTTACTTGGTGTACCATCACTGGGAGACCAACTACGAAACGTGGCTGCATGTTTACAGGAACTGAAGTTTGATCCCATAGACTACATCTGCCTGAAGTTCCTTCTACTGCTCAACCCAGGTGAAGTGGTAGTAAACAGACTAATTACTTTCAGTTCTGTTTTAAGATGGATGAAAACATTATTATCAAATGAAATTATTTTTATTGTTTGTTATTTTATAAGAAATGAAGGTAGGATAGATCGGTGAAGCTGTGAATTTTTAATTTCACTATGTATAATACAAAATTTGGTCTCAGTGGATATTTCACTCTGGCATCTATGCTTCGCTTCAAACTAATATTGGGCTTTTCTTGTCCATCTTTCCCAAACAGTAGTTCAGGAAAGTTCTTTAGTATATTCTGAATATCAGCTGCTCCTGGCCATTGACTGTAAATCCGATTAAAAGATTTTACTGGTGATAGTAGGTTATATTCTTCATTCTCATTTGATAAATAAAATGAAAAAAAAAAAAACTTCGGGCATTTTATACCCACTCTACTAAACTCTGCTCTGTAGACCAACCGTGAAGTTCTTTCAAGCCACCGTAGCCTACCAGTAAGTACAGTGGTAGTCTTGCACCAACTGATGAACATATCTACTAGCTCAAATTATTCCATTTCCGCGTATAATGACTACTGTAAAATTGGAGATTAGACTCACTTTCAGTTGAAAACGTTCCTGGCATCCCGCGCGGAATTAGAATTCAGGTATTTAGGACCCTTTGGTCCTAAAGACCTGAATTAAACACCTAGACCATAACCAATATCGATTGAGCTATGGGGACCCTCTTATCAGAATTAGCATGGTATTCTCCTGATTCTATGGAAAACTAGTAATCTTTGCTACTAATTACAGTTCACCTTCATGTTATTTTCTTTGAATTTAGTAAATGGCATAAGATTTTAAGAATTATTTTCCTGTACTTTTATTTATTGTTGTTATTATTATTATTATTATTATTATTTTATATTAGTTGCTCTTATACTTATCGGCTCTACAAAATACATGTTACTTATAGGAATTCACTTCGTTACTTAATTTTAATCAGGTAATCTTATGACTGTCGGAGAGTAACGAACTTTCATATGACATATGTAATATATATATATATATATATATATATATATATATATATATATATATATATATATATATATATATATATATATATATATATTATATGAAGTCATCAAACAACCACGTTTGAATCCAAAGTATCCTTCCATGGATTAAGAAAATCGTCTAAAATAGATAAAAAGAAAGGATGAAAATAAATTGTTTTCCGCACTTTTTGACATGGAATTGAACTAATTACACATCTATTAATAAGTATAACTGCGCTACTTATTCATAGTATATGAAGTTTTAAAAAATCACTCTGCTGATATTTAACTGTTTTCCCTGTTTTCTTACTTAAAATCTATTCATTTTGACGCATAATTTCAATCGATTTTTGAATGACTCTTCTCGTAATGCTACGGATCTATACATACGAAGATAAAGTTTATCACACTTGTATTATTTTCATAAGAAAATCAATCGCTCCCATTGAACGATTGACTTTTTGAAGTAACTTTCTTACTTCTATAGTAATAGTCTACATCACCTACTTTTAGAAAGAGTCTGCTATCTTTCGCCTACTTTTATTAATTTTGATGCATCAAATAATAGAATTAGGTTATCGTTCAACTTCAACTTTGCTGAATAGCTGACCCAGACTACTTTTGGATATGTCTTTGTACAATTTTCTAAGCTACAGTTTGATTCTTAGCTGATATCTGAGTGTGTTACCTAAGGCAAAACTAGATGTATTTCTATTTCAATAAAGTGACATCGCGATACTATCCTATTACCTGTATAAATTGCATCTGCCAACCTATTGAACAACAGTATCTGGGAGTTCTCTCGCTTCATTGAGTCTCCTTTTCTCCCTCACATTTCTTGATATTTACTATCGTCTCTTAGAACACTCGCGAAGTCATGACATTTGCTCTTTAGCTGAAGAACCTTTTCGGAACTACGTCTAGGATACGGAGGAACCATTATAAATACTTTTTAACTCAAGACAGTTTTTAACTGTCTTGAGTTAAAACATCCCTCAAACGCAGGCAAAAACCAGCTGGTGAATAATTAAAGATCATTCTTTAAATTTTTCTTTTAAAAAAAAAAAAACATCAACAAGATTATTAAAGAAAATGTAATTAATGTACTGACATACTGGTGTCTTACAATCTTAGTTGTTTCGGCCATATTGCAAACAGTCCAACTACCAGCAATAATTTGCAATGAACACTTCCTTAATTACCTCAACACAAATTTCTAATCAAAGTTCATTTTTGAGCTCAATGTTGAGGTAAGATTTCATCAGTTTCTTAACTAAACACAGTCAGTTTCGTTTATTGTAATAAGAAATCCTAATGGAGGTTTAAGAATGTGCGCCGATAAACTTTTTCACAAACATTCCCGTATATACCAGTCTGCTACCATTCACCTGATAGAAAAATTCACTAGAGATGAGCCTTAGCCAGTCTGGAGATAGAAACAATTCAGAATTGGTTTAAAGGCTGAATTAAAGACCTATTTTAAACTATGCGCATAAAACACAGCCTATTCCCAAAATTGTGTCTTGTCAAAAACAAAAAAAAAAAAAAACTTTTTTATGCTTCTCTAACAAGCGGGGTATAGCCTCACACATCCTACCTTCAACATTTAAAAGAAAGAAGAATAATATCCAATTTGTATTGTAATTATTATTATTATCCTTCTAAACCTCCATAGAGTACGAGGACACATCGTCGAAGACTACTCCATACTAATAGATCCGCAAATATAATTTGAACTGTTATTTGCGTGTATTCTCTAGCTGATTTTATTGTTTTGCATGAGGAAAATAGTTTCTTCTGAGAGAAAAATTCTCCTCTTCTGTAAGTATGAGGCCAGTCAGATGTAAGTCAGATGCCTTAGTTTTCGAGCTTCATTTCCCTATTTGGTTCGCAGGCAAAAGGTAGTAATTGTTTTGTCCAGAAATGGTAACAATTCTCCTTTCATCATGTTACCAGCTTCCCAATTTCATAACGGAAGATTCACTTGAAATTTTTCGAATAAGAGAAAATTGTCTTCTTTTTACTCACAGGTTAAGTAATAACTTTAATTCTCTAGCTTTAAATCAGCAAATTTTTATCTGTTAGGATGGCTGTATGGTTTCCACTTAGCTACCAGATTATTAGTCGAATCAAAAGATGATATTTTTTTTAACGTAAATGTTTTAAATAAGGTGAATATATAAGCTATTTTAACAGCCATAGAGTTTCGCAAATTGAAGATAGATCATGTAAGCCTATACATTTTTTCCCTTAAAATCTAAAACTACGTGAGTGTTCGGATAGCCTTACATTCAGAAATATTCATAATACAGTGAGATTCGAACCTACAGCCTCTAGTTTGGAAAGCGAAGAGGCTATCAACTCTGTCACCAAAAATGTAATTTGTAGCATAATGAATCCTCAACATGTTACTGAATGCCTAGTGTCTGTGTTTCAACTATTGAACACAAGGGAGAATTTATTATTATTATTTCAATTAACAGAAAGATTGGTTCTCTGATATCAAATTTTGGTTTCACTGATCTTATTCTGAAAACGCGTCTCCATAGTTCGCTGCTGGCACTTAGCGGCTGTGCTGTTCAACATGTTTATATATTCCAACATCCATCGTACGCATTATTCGTGGTCGGTATCAAACTACTTATAGCAGATTGCTTTACGGCCATTTGTACATCTGACAAGAGAGATTAAAGAGCGCCACTGCTTTCCTAAGTTCAAAGTTCGTTCCATTTTCTCTCTTTTTGTATGACTGTAATCTAATAACATTCTCACTTCTACTACAGTGATCTTGTCTTTTGGGTTTTCATTTACGAAAGTACTTCGAATTCTTTCCTGCATGCTTTGCTAAATAAGTCACTATTTAAGAAAACAAGTTATGAAAGTTTGCAAATATCTGTTATTTGAAATACTGGATTTTTTTTTCTCCAAACCAAAGGTTGATTGCTTACATTTTTTTTCCCTCGCGATTTACAGTTACTGTTTTCCTTGTATTCCATATGGTAAAGTTTTCCTCATGCGAGATTCTGATGATTAAAGAGAGAGAGATAGAAAGAGGGGGGTTCTGAAGATAAGCAGCTTTCCGTTTGACATGGTTTTGACAGCTGCATTAGGGTTTATCAACGAAATATGTAATTATATACAGTATCTTTCACGTTCCCCTAGTTGACTAACCTATAATCTGAGTTTTGGCACTGATTTCATAAAAAAAAAAAGGGGTGGGGGAGCAGACAATTGCTAATATCTTCTTACTTTCCTAATCGAAGGTTTCAGAATCTCTTCCAGTACTGTAATTTGTGCTCTATCTTTTTTTTTTTCCATTAAATAGTTTTCTTTTTTCTTTGATTTTTTTTTTTTTTATCACAGTCCAATTTTCATTCTCTCATTTCCGTTTCTCTATTTCCATACGATAAGCTAATTGCTTCCATTGTTATCAGTTGAATTTACCGACCCTCGCTTTTAAAACGAAATCTCAATTCGCAGCTGCTAAACTCCCAAATGAATTTGTCTGCTGTGCACATGGGTCACGCGTAATTTAAACATTCTATTCAACATTTTATATAATAAAACATTACTGTTTTTTGTTTATATATTAGAAAAATACATAAACAAAAAACAGTAATGCATATTGTTTCATAAAAAAATAGTAAAACAATGTATCAAAATTTTTTAAAAAAAATTACTTTTCATAAACTGTCATGGTTTGGCAAACTCTACTGCGGACTAATAAAATATCTAAAATCTCCATTGAAGAATGGTAAACATTTCATATATTTTAAAATATATAATTTAAGATATTTAAATCATAGGTGTATAATATAGTTTTTGTTAAATTCTTCAATAAACAGAATTAACCTCTGCTTGGCAGTTCAGTTAGCATAGTCGAGACTCTTTTACTATCGAAGCAGAGGATTCGAATTCCACCTAAGGCTGTTTTTGACAGTTACATTAGAGTTTGTCCAAAATATGTAATTACATACAGTATGTACCGCGTATCCACACATATATACACTCTCATGAGCAAAAACATTATGAACACCTACCCAATAGCGTGCTGGACTTCTTTTGGCCGAAATAACCACTTGCATTCGTTTTTGCCATTGACTCCGTTAGACCACCGAAGGTGTGTTGTGGTATTCTGGAACAACTACAGAATAACGTCCTGGAGGTCAGCGATTGAGCTAGTCACTGACATGACCGGAGGATGCTGCGTTCAACATGATTCCACAAATCTTCATTGGGATTCAAATCAGTAGAATTAGGCGACTAGGGTAGCGCACGAAATGCTTGGATATGCTCTTCCAACCATGGTTGCACAATGCGACCCTTGTGACAACAGGCATTATCTTGCTGAAAGAGTCCAGATCCATCGGCCACATTATCACCATGTAGGATATTTTCATTATCACCTGGGCCGGAACAATCTCCAGGTAAAAATTAGTGGTCAAGATGTGCTCATTGGAAATGAGAGGATTCAGTCATTTCCATGATAAGCATTCCCAAACCAGGATACTGACACCGCAGTCTGTTTCGGGTAAACCAGAGACTGGTTGGCCATAATGTTTGGGCTCATGAGTGTATATGTAATTTTTTTTCCATCCCTTTCTTTAATCAATAAAATAAATCCAAATCCACAACTTCTTTGATGAGAACTCTTACACTGTATACTAACCATCCTCATACTTGATTATTCTTAATAACAGTGAGAGAATTCTATGTCGCCTATTAGCTTTGGTAAACAAGCACTAATTATGAATTTCTTTTTATATTCTCAGATATCGCTACTATTCGATATCTGAGAATATAAAAAGTTAAATATCGCGACAGACAGTTTATAAAAGCATTTAGATTTTTGCATTATTTCTCGAAACGCTTGCAAAGTATTAGTGTTTTAAAATCATTGGTTGAAAAATTAGTTATGAGGCCCACTTCACCTTGTATATCAAAAATAAAAAAATGAAAAGAAAAATCAGCTCCTTTTAACTCCTTTTATTCCCTTATAGGGAGTAGGCGAGGCTGTTTTAGCCCTATCTAACTTTTTTTTGAGACTGTATATCAATTCTATTTTTTTAATTTATGCGGCTTTAAAAATGAGAACTTCTAATAAGTAAAAATTTATTCAGAGACTGCTAAAAATTAGCTGTAAGCAAATGGTTGGGAAAGGCTACTCTAATCCAGATTTTTCTAAACAGCCTTTTGAAGTTTGCAATTTCCGTGTGTAAAAGCATTTTGATTATTTATTTATTTATTTATTAAGTGATTTTGTATGATTTTTATAGCATTTATTCTTTTGGTTATATAAACAAATTTTCCATTTTTATCGTAAAGGTTAATTTAACAGATTAAACTCACCATATTTACTCTGCGTAAACCACTGGAAGCATCAAACATTTTTGTAGTAATTTATATACATATTTCGTTGCGTTTCCTCAAATGCAATAACTTGTATTACTGTGGTAATTAATAATATACACTTTTGGATTTGCTTTCTTTTTAATCCAATGGAGTGAATAGTATACAGTGGCTAGCAACCTTTCTTTCTTCAATACTGGTATCAGGTATCCTGGTATGGCCTCAGGGATATTCACAAATTGCATATGCATTTAATTATAAGGCACCAGAATTTAAAAAAAAAAAACTGATTAACAAAATCAATAAAATTCCGAATTGACGCTTTAATTAAATGTAACAGTGAATAAATACTCTTTTCAAGCCTTTAAGTGGCTTCTACCCTTTCTTGGATGGAAATCACTTAATAATCGGTAAAAGTGAGATGAAAAGTGTCTGAAGATGTTTAGTTTCTATTAAGAACAAAGTGTGGATGAAATGGAAATGGACATTAATCATTGTTAGAACCAAGTTCACCTGTTTTTGTGTATGGCAGCAAATGCTTAACAAACAGCTGCCTCGACAGTTACATCAAGCATCCCTCTGCATACGAACTCCCTTCAGATACACTTGACAGAATATTAGCAGAAAGATTACACGCCACCTGATTTGGAAGCCTTTTAAAACGTAGAGTTGGTCCAGTGCTAGCTACAGAATACTAGTTTACAGTTGTGCCCTCGAAAAGAAAGGTTGAATCTCTCCATGGTGTCCGACGTAATTCTAAAAACATCATTCACGTCCGTTGAATAGTTACGTTATTATTTTCCTATATGTTTTCATTTTTAATATGATTCTGATATTGATGCTATCTGTTTAACTTTCATATTTGTGATTTCCAGTCTAACAACTCACGCTCAGACTCCTTATGTTAAATCTGGGTCGAACTTGTATTCTTCCAGTTTTGGTGTTTTGGCAGATTTTCCCCCTTGTGCCGTGTAAATTTATGTAACACTATATCGGCCTCATTCGTTCTTTTAATTATTTCTATATTTAAGCCTATCTTCACTAACATCGTGCCCTAAATAGCTATGTTATGTTCTTTTCGTTGCAAAAAATACAATTGAAGTTTTCTGTTTTTCTGATATTTTCGGAATTCTTTGTTTTTATATAATTTTCATGTCACATTTGTTATAGCAGTTATTTGTTTTGGTTAAAAAGTCTTAGGACAGATTTTTAAGAGTATAACACTTAAAGAAGTTCAGATTTAGAAAGAAATATTATCTCTTATATCACTTTCTTTCGTATGGTCCATACAGATTAAATAAGTGACGAAAGTTATATAATCCTGCCTTACACTTGATTTAACATCGAGCCATCTTGTATATCTTCAATTCTAACTGCAAATATATGCTCCGTTTCTCCATATAACATCTACATCATAAAAATTTGATGGTCTGAACAATTTTCCGGTTATATTATATCATATAAGCTTTTTTCAGGTTAATGATGCTTAAACAGATGGTCACTGTCACTAGGATTTATTGACAGTTTTCATAATCCAAAAATCTGGTCTCGGTCTGGTCCTATTTTGCCTAAATCTGGTCTGTTTTTCTTCAATTTCCTCCCTTCATCAAATTTTCTTAGTGTTTTCTCAGATAATCTTATATAAATCAGGCCTGGAAAGGAGTGTTCACATTGCTTTATTTCTCTTTTTTAAACTAGCACGAGGACTCTACACCAATTATTTGAGAATTCAACATTTTGTGATCATGCTTTCTGAATTATAAAAGGCGTTTCTACTGTAAAACTTTCACACCTCCATTTATTTCAGATCGAATTTCATCTACTCCAGCTGCATTTCCATCTTTCAGGTTTCTAATGGCTTTTTCTAATTCTAGTACAGAAATATTCACCAGATTCCTTCTTCTTAATATCGCAGTAATGTTTGCTAGCCACTCCATTTAATTTTTTTTCGCAAAGTAATTACCAAAGCTTTCAGTTTTTATCTCACGTTTGTAGTTTTGATCTCTTCTGTAGTACTTTTTTTTAATTCTCCAAAACATTTTGCTGCGTTCGTATTTATCTTCCCATAACTTTTATTTAGACTTTAATACATAATTTACCGTCTGCACATTTTTTTTTAATCTTTTCTAAAAGCACACGCGAGAAATTTTTTGCATGATTCCAGGTACCGCTTCTCTACGGTCTCCACACAAAGTTCTTATTTTTCTATATTTGCAGACAACCTCACCACATACTTTTCTGACTGAATCAATGTTTTCTTCAGAACCTGACACTAGGAATCTGAGTTTGATTCTTATTATTAAGTTTCTTCATTTTTGTCAATAATATTTCTATATTCTACTCTATAGTTCACATTTCACATCTGGTAACTGTTTGAATTTGATTCTTCTCAAACCTTGGTATCAATTTTCTTTTCAATTAGAAACTGTTTTTATCCGGCTCAGTACTAATCAGTGGTCACTTTCCTGTTTCAAACCTCCAAATTTTCAAACCTGAAGACATCGATTTTGTTATAAATATAATATAATCGATAAATTTATTTTTTGCTGGTTCTTTCCACGTGAATTTTTGCATCTTTTCCCTTGATACATCGAAATATTCATGACGCGCATATATCCAACAGAAATCTAACACATACTTTTCCCATTTTATCCAAAATTTCTGAAAAACATTCTTACGGAATCTAATATTTAAATATTTAACAATAGCATCTGTTCCCCCCCCCCTCTCTCTTTTAAATGTTTGCCACTCTTTCTAGAAATTATTCTCTAGAACTTTCTGTGGACCAAAGACACAAGTAAGTCAGTCATACTCTCTATTTTCCCATTTTGAAATAAGTTAAAATCACTCTACTTGAAACTGACTCCCATTTAAGAAATTTTACCTTCGTGTTGAGTGTTGATTATTATATTTACTGCCATCCCTTCTCTGACCCCTTAATGACTTAAATTATTAAGCTTATGGTTTTTTCTTAGTTTCACTTTCTAAGTTTACTTATTCCTTTTTGTCGATGGATTTTTTCTGCGATTCGTCTATCCCACTTCATTTCCATTTTGATGACGCCGATCTTCAATTCCGTTGAGGTGTTGTTCCAGTAGCTGACTTCTCATTAGCCCAGTCTTGACGAAAGCAGCGGAAGCCTTGCATGATCGTCAGGGTACTTAAGAGGAATGATCACCAAACTACCATCTAACCATCTGTCTTCTATCCTTGCCAGTTTCCTCTATAATCGTTCGATATGGGTAATGACTTATTCTCCTCAGATTTCACTACCAATGCCGGAGTATCTCATTATTTTGTCAGTTAAGCACTGTTAAAACGATGACTTGGAAAGTACACACTGGAAAATAAGAGCAATGATTTATATACCATAGATAATTTAAATGTTATTGAGCTACACTGAACTATGCTCAATAACAGAGGAGGAGCCTTTGTAACTCAGTGTAAGTGGCGTGTGTGTTCACCGTCCTCGGCTGCTCAAAGAAAGAGAATTGTTAGTTCGATTTTGCTCGCCGCCTAGAGGAACGTTTTTTTCAACCGGTTCCCAAGTTAGTCGATCTCTAGCACTTGCAACCGAGTTTTTTTTCTCCCGGAAACTCCGGTTTTAGTCCTGTAAACTCAAGAAAATCGACCGTAGAACCCACACTATTTCAGACAGTAAACAAAGTGTTAGGATTATGAATCACGAGATGGAGGTTTGTCTTCCCCCTCTCTTCACGATGTCGTGTATAATTACTGATAGTCTTAGACCAGCTATCTCGCATTGGAGATTGAGCTGCCCAGTCAGGCTTTAAAAATTAGATATAAAGAGGAATAAAAGGTCTTAGCAGATTTATTTATTTATTTGAAGCACGGAGGTTAGAATGGCATGTCTGAGATCCTGTGGTGGTGGTGGGGGAGGGGTAATAAAGCTTGGTTTTTCTTGAATTATGGTCGATATAAATAAGGCTATATATCTATTAATAACGTATATTTTTCTCGGCTAGTTTCTTTCTTGTGACAGAATGAAAAACTAGTTTCCGGGCCATACAGCTTTCATATAAGAAGCTAACAAACTTTCAGCCAATTCTCTCTTTCTCGACAAGATTCGAACGGGACTTTCCAAACGAAGGCCAAAACTATGTGGGTGACACCGAGCTAACAATGGTGTATTTTACAAAAGTGATTTTTCATGATCGGTGATGTTTAAAAAAATGATGATAAAATGAATTCGGTAATTATGAAACTATTGTTAAATTTCCAAATATAATGGAAACAATTTTAATTTTTTATTTATTTTTAATATAAATAAATCATGTACAGTATTTTGTTTCATGAATTTTAACTGCTTTTGGAGTACTTGTAATGATACCGTATGAAATGTGATTTACATCAGGTGTCATAAAAAGTCATGAATTAATTTCTATGTTTAAAGAAATACTTGTTTTTCTACTTCGGCTGCCTGAGAAATGAATGCTGCAATGAAAGTATGCCTGATTGCATTTTTTAAAGCATTCATAGAATATACACGACATCATTTCGATCTTCCTTCACTCCACGCTAGTTGTTACAGCCGAATTCTAAACACATTTTTACTACATAAAGACTTTATATATGTATATATATATATATATATATATATACAGGGTGTTCGGGATAAATTTGACAGTTTCGTAAGGAAAAAGAAAATCTTCTTTGTATCTATTAAATTTAATGAATTGACAAAAAAACATTACAGGCAGAGTTAATTACAATACTATCAACAAGATTTACTCAAAATAACCACCATTAGCATCGATCACAGCTTCAATTCTGCTTCGGAACCTCGAACAAGCTGATGCTACAGTCTCCCTGGGAAGGGCCGCAAAAACTGTTTTAATTTTATCCATTAACTGGGCTTTTGTATTACTGGAAGTGCGATTGGTGTCTTTTTCAACTGCGCCCCATACAAAATAATCCATGGGGTTAAGGTCTGGGGAGTTTGGAGGCCAAACATTTGGACTGGTGAAGTCGTAGAAATTTTCAGACAACCATTTTTGACTTTTCCCAGAGGTGTGGCAAGGGGCCGAATCCTGCTGCCATACATACGGCCTACCATTGGCTACCCTTGTTATCCAGGGCTTGACTACAGTTAGCAACTCCACGAACAAAGCCCGAATTCCAATGCCAGGGTTCTTCAACACCTGTTCCTGCAGATTTGCGAGGAATTCTGCTGTACGAACGCAATCAGATCGTCTGCTAGGGATCTTTCTTCTTGCTACATCCTCGTAGTCACCATTGCAAGTCTCTAGTTCATGCCTGATTGTTTTTACTGTATTCAGGGAGCATTGGGCAGCAGTCGTAATATCCTTATTTTGATGGCGGGCACGAATCATCATGATACAAGTTATTCTCTTCCATGATTCAGGTGGGTTCCAGCAATCCATCCTTTCTGACATCTTGTATATGAATGAAGAAGGGTCCAAACTTTTAAATGAAGAGAAGTGTGTGTTAATACATGTAACTTACGGAAAAATATAATTAATTATAAATATGTCAAATTTATCCCGAACACCCTGTATATATATATATATATATATATATATATATATATATATTTTTTTTTTTTTTTTTTACGAGACGAAAATCCTCATTTGGCGGGGGGTAGATTCTGTTACCTCTATAAAATCCGCTAACATAATTTTGACTGCAAATTCCCTTATAAATGGCATCCAGGCTGATTCAAAGTCATATCGTTCCAAACAAATTAAAATAATATACAGTATATATAATATGTCATTCTGAACGTGCAATGAAAGCACCAACTTTTTTTTTAATACAATTCAATATTTTTGGGAGGAAGAGGAGATATCATTGTGACATGGGGTCAAACATGTTTAAGGCGAGAATGATGAGTTGTTCATAGGAACAGTTATGAAAAATAGTTTCTTTGGTGTCATATATACAATCAATAACAGGCCTAAGAATGAGGAGGGATCAGATAACTGGTTGTAATATGGAGCATAAAGAAAACTTGCAAATATCCTATACTAAAATACATCCTGGGGAACCCTCTGTTTTATTATGAAACGCGCTCATATGTTTTTTCAGAAGAATTTGCAAACTCTGAAAGAAGTATTATCATAGATGAAATATAATGGAAACGATTTTAAATTGTTTATGAATTGTGTTCCGCCTGTGATAGTTATAAAAGGCTACATCAAGCATATCAACTGCAGACATTTCCGTTGGACGATGACAATTCGTGAAGAAAGTTAAAACAGTTCTTATTCCACTTCCACCAAGAATTTTGAAGTCAAGCATTGCCCGTCATTATTGCACTAGTGTGCCACTGTCTTTTCTTCGAGTTGTTTGTAGGTTTAGTCTTTTCCAACCTTCAAAAGGAATATTTTAAGTGTCGTTCACCGATAAACTCTACATCAGTGGTGTTCATCGGTGACAAAACGAATGGAAGCATAAAAATCTGTACTGGAACAATATTATTATATGTATATAATACTATTATGATATTATACATACATACATATAATGCGTAGTAAGACAAACAATAGTTTCATAATGCATATACTGTATATGTTACCGCTAAAGCTCGAAAGCCGTTAATGTGCACATTACCTAGCTAATCTGCAGATTAACTGATTTGCTCCGTTAACGTGCGGAATCAAGAGTTTTCCGCATTTTACCTAGGTAATATGCACATTAACGGCTTCCGTATAGTTAAAGATCAAAAGTTTGTTTCTCTTAATTCCTTTTCCTATTCCTTCCCCCCCCTTCCTCCACTTTTAGTTTGGTTTCGCCAGTGTCTTGTCGTCGCGATGTAAAGCGAATAAAAGTTTCCCAGAAGAAAGAATCATCTTGAGATTATCGAATAATTCAAAGGTATGATGTGTTAACTGTACAAGGCTGTGAAAAACTCATTGAGCCGTTGTCAGATGCGCGAGAAAGTGTGAAAAATGTTTGTCAATGCCGAAGAATTGTTTGACATATTGTATTCTACTCATTTGTCAATTGGCCACGGTGGAAGAGACAGAATGATCAAGCAATTAAATACACTTTATAAAAACATAACCCAAGTCCAAATAAAAATGTTTTTGGATTTATGCGAACCTTGTCAACAAAAACAAAAAAGTGCGAAAAAAGGGATTGTTGTAAAGCCGATTATTTCATCGCATTTCAATAGCAGATGCCAGGTGGATCTCATCTATTACCAATCTCAACCAGATGGAAAGTTTAAGTTTCCTCTCGTATACCAAGACCACTTAACAAAATTTGTTGTATTGAAGCCGCTCACATCAAAATGGGCGGATGAAATAGCCTATAACTTGCTTGATATTTTTCTCCTTTTTGGCGCTCCAAGTATTTTGCATTCTGATAACGGTTGCGAATTTTGTAATAAAATCTTAGAATGTGTAACACAGTTGTGGCCGGAAATCAAAATGGTTAATGGCAAACCTAGACACAGCCAAAGTCAAGGAAGTGTAGAACGAGCGAATCAAGACATTGAAAACATGCTCACTACTTGGATGGCTGATAACCAAACTAACAAGTGGAGTGAGGGCGTACAATTTGTAAAATTCATGAAGAAACGTGCCTATCATTCTGCAATTAAAAGAAGTCCATACGAAGCCATGTTCGGTTGTCCCGCAAAAGTGGGATTGTCTTCTTCTATTATACCACAAAATGTATTACATTCGATAAATATTGAAGAAAACCTTGAAAAATTAGAAGATTCACAAGAAACTGTGATTATGGGATCACAGTCAAATCTTACTCAAGAGGACATTCCGTTATCCCTGCTTCTACAGAATCACCTATAGAAATACAAGAATTTATCAATAGTAATCTTAAACTGCTTTCTATACCGTTGATTGAGGATACAGTTTTGAAGAATATTCAGTTACCCTGCACCTCCAAGGAATCACCTCTGCATGTCGAAGAAGTCAACACTGAGTTACCCTCAACTTCAGCAGAATCGCCGTCACAGTTTCGTACAGAGTCTGTGAAGAGGACTATACAAGAAATGGTCTGCATTGTTTGCTCAAAAGCAGCATCAGGTGCTCACAAGTGTAAATCGTGTGACATGTTTGTTCACGAAATTTGTGGTGAAATAGATCCTAAAGAGGAAGGGTATCGTATGTATTGTGCAACATCTGTAAAAAGAATATGGATCAGAAAATACAGCGTGATGAAGCCAAGAAAGGTTTAAAAAAACAAGTAAAGAAAATGTTAGCAGTTTCTAATGCAAAGCACCCAAATGTTGATGAAGGTGTCACTGTGAGAATTAAAGTACCGGAAGTAGACAGAGCAAAAACTGATGCCCGCTCGATTTCAGCTGTGATTCTTAGTAAAACAGAGGATGGCATTTATAAACTTGGTACTAAAATGGGTATTTTAAAACAATTGTATTCAAAATCTGAATTCAGTGTTTGCAAAGAGAGATATTTAACGAAAGAAGATGTCCCTAATGTAGAAATATCTTTACGTCAAACAGCAATAAAACAATCCCTTGGTACTGGGCAGGGTTTCAGAAAATGTGACTGTAAATCTAAATGTACCACAAATAGGTGTGCTTGTCGCAAAAACCAATTGCTATGTAATTCAAATGTCACCAATCTTTAGATTGCACAAATAAGTAAACATAATTTTATCATATGTTTTGCAAATTCATTTCCTTAATTGTAATAATATTTTAAACCGTTTGATCTTTGTATTATAGTTTTTTAATTGCTGTTGTTCCAGCAAAGATCTTATTTTCACTTTAATGAGTGCCTAGTAGGTAATGTGCATATTATCTAGGTAATTTGCAGATTACCTAGGTAATTTGAGAAATGGAACAATTTTCGGAACAATCACCCTAGTTAATTTGCACATTACCTAACTAATCTTCAGATTAACTGATTTCTGCACTTTAGCGGTAACATATACATAAACTCTCCAGAAGTTTGCTTCAAGTTGAACATACTTCCATTCAGATCAAAGCACATTATAGAATGTCAAAAATCACATTTTTAAGTATTTTAGAAATATATTTTAAAAATAGTTGAATTAAAAATACAAAGGCGAATAACATAGCAATTTATTAATATAAAATAAATGTGGCAACAATAATATCACAATTTATCATTTTGATAGTTTCTTCTTCTTTTCTTCCGTCTTCTGAGAGGTTGAGTCCCATCTGGATAGAAGCCTTCCACCGTTCTCTGTCCAAAGCAAACTCTTTCATGCCAACAGCTTTGAAAGTCCAATGAAGTTTTAAGGACTTTACGCCATGTTAATCTTGGTCTTCCCCTGGGTCTTGTACCCTCCATAGTCACCTCAAATAACAGGTGAGGAAGTCTGTCCGGCTCCAATTGCACAATGTGACCAAATCAACGGAGTTAATGTGTTTAACTATAGTAAGCATTGTTTAGTTAGAAATATTCAAATTTTGCAGCACTTATGCATTTGTCTTATATTCTGCCCAATGAGTTCTGTTAATTTTTCTGAATCATTTCATTTCAAAAGTTAACAGTATCCTCTTAGCTTATTTCTTTAAGGCTCAAGTTTCTTCCCCTTAGAGAGCTGTTGGTAATATAATACTTTCGTATAATTTTATTTTTAGAGTTGTAAGAATATTGTTGTTTTCCAAAATTTTATTCAGTTTATTCATCATTGATCATGCTTTTGAGAGTCAGTGTTTTATTGTTGCTATGTTATTTAAATTTGAAGTCAAGTATGCTCCTAGGTAATTAAAACCATTAACGTGTTTTATGGTTTCCTGAGTTTTTCGTGGTTTATTCAGGTATAAATAGAGAAACATATACAGAAATATGCATATGCTAACTGGTAAGTGGCAGATGGCTCATGAATCATCTTAAAAAAAATTTATTTATGTACTGTATTGATAAAACTTCTGTACTGATAGCCTTCCTCTTCTTCTATGTCGATTAGTTGGTCTGTAGAAAACATGAACCCACTGAAATAGGTTAAGATTGATGTCTAAGTAGGTGGCTTTTCTGAATTGTCTCTATTAGAGGTCTTGGATAACTTTCTTCAAGAAAGACATTATTAGGAATGTGAGATTGCCATGATAATATTGATCGAAGATATGTTGTCTGTCCCAGCTATTGATGATATTAGCTTTTCTAGTGATGTTCCGCATATGGGAATCATATAAAATTATGTCCTGATTGGTGATATTTGGATTTTCAGATAATAGTGCCTTTTATGGAATTGAAGAGCTTTCTGCTTTCTTTTTACTATGTCAGTTAGAGTATCGATGTAGGAACCAAGGTACTGAAAATCTTGATACATTGAAGCAGAACAAAAACAGTATCTTCTACACACATTGCTAGGGGGCGTCAATTTACCTGCCAAAAAGTTGCTTTTTACTAACACTTTTATGATTGTATCCTATTTTGTATTATTCCAGATTTCCTGCGAAAATGTTTTAGCAAAGACTGAAAAAAAATGACGTGAAAGTAATCGAAGCCTTTAAAAAATATAATAATAAAATTAATATTTATTATCATCGTATGCAAGCATCTTCCGCCTTTTTTGATTTTCGTGTCGTTTTGTGGCTTCTATTGTTGGTATGACTATTCACTCCAGTGTTCGTCTGCCTTATTAAAATATACTAATTTATCTATAGGTGGTATTAGGAGATCGTTTAGTTAGTTGATATCATTAGCCTTCATGGAATCCAGAGTAAGCTGACAAACATTGGACCTAAAAAGTAATACGTTCAATGCCAAAAGCAATAGTAATGAGAGATTGGCAATGGGCGCAGAAGCTTACTAATAAAATGTTTATTTTATTTTAATTTTATTTTTTATGCTCTTATTTTTGCTGACATAGAAATAAAGAGCTTGTACATAGTAACAAATGATGGGTACACAAACTTCTATTTTCATTTGCTCTTAGGAAGCATGATCCTTTCGCTAAGCCATTATTGCAGTGACATGATTGGGGCATTATTTTAGTATTCTATAAATAAAGAATAATAAATTTTGAATGGTTATAACACAACTATTCAATGCTCAACATTTGGAAAACGCCCGCTATCTCTTCTAGAACAGTCTCAAACTCAAGATACAAAAACAATAATTAATTTTATTTTATGTGCAAAATGCCATACGGAAGTCCACAATGTATTTGCTTGAACCACTTGGTTCTCTATGGCTAAATAATGACGTGCAATAGTTGTTGTTGTTTTGATGCGCAGAAAACTTTCAGACCATGAATAAGTTCACAGTAAACCATCCAAAATACTAGAGGAATATTTCTTCGTGCTACATAATAGCTATTCGGCTATTTTGGACTTTTGGCCGAAGCATCCAAGGCTATGAGGCCAGTATATTATGTCTATTAATTGCGCGTGTTCTGTTTGTTGGTTTGTTTAGCAGATGAAAAACCAGAATTTCTGGGAAGAAAATCCGTTCCACCTCCATATGAGACCGGCTAACTCACCTTCATCTGAAATGCCGTTGTCAAGGTTCTTCGCGTCCTTGATACTCGTAGGATTCGAATCGAGCCTTTCCAACCCTTAGATTAGAAAGCCTCGATCAGAACTGACATTGTTGTCGGTACTGACTGAACTAGGGGCTCTTCAACGATAGCATAATTTATTGCATGCATTTTGATGCATTGCTTTTAACTGACTGAAAAAAAAAGGGAAAGAAATATCGATCCATCGACAGAAGAATAGTCATTGAAATAAATAAATCAGGTTTGGATTTATATTTCAGGTATTTAGTGTGAGGAAGCAGTTCATATTCTGCAACCAAATAAGTAAGCACTTCCAGGATTAATTCAAGATATGAGAAACGAAAAGAAAAAAAAAATCACTGTGTTTTGCCACGTTAAGAATTTTGGGAAAATTTAAAACCATAATGGCATCTAAATATATGAGTTTTTTTTTATGAAGATCTATAAGAATTAAATGAAATAGGAGAAATAATGACAATAAATCTATGTTCTGATGACGTTAAACTGTTCGGTAATGAATCCCATTTCTAGGTAAATTGGCATTGTTGGATGGTACACATTTCGGTGGGTACCACAATGCTGTTATTGTAGTTGAAATGCCAGTGGAAGAGTCAATAAAAATATCCATCACTTTCAGAAAAGCATAAACAGTGGACAAACTTAAACAACTTCCTCATCATATCGTCTATAAATTAATGGGTAAGTATGATTAAAGCATTCATTTAAATCTGTTTCATAACACCATTGAAATGTACTTAAATAAATCATTCGATAAAGTCGAATACCGATTCTGGCTTTAGAAAGCGATCCGTCGTCTCCCTCTTCCCCCATAAAATTCTATTAGTTCTAGAGAATTAATAGTTTATAGAACTTCTTAATAATTCATTGTAAAGAAGACTTAGGTTGTGCATTTACTGCTAGTATTCTTATCTATCACTTTGGGGATCAAAAGTTCATTCCTATTACTTATTTCATGGGATGAAAATCTTTCATCCCATGAAATAAGTAGCAAGGAAAATATAGCAGAGTTGCGAATAACTGACATGTATGGGACTATAGGATGATGTAGTATAATAGAACATGCCATGTCAATTAACTGCAGAAAACGGGAGCAGGGGAACGTATGCTATGTACAATCCAAATATGTATCCATTCCAGGGTTTTATTACTAATTTCATTAAAAGCAGAATGCATCTTTTTAGGTTTTTGTTCATTTCAATCCGTCTTTTCAAGTTTTCTTATTCTTTCAGTGGTCTTTTAGTAGCACACTTCCAGTTTTCTAGGTTTCGAATTATTCTATATTTTTTGTATTCCGTTAACATGTTTTTGCTATTCCTTTTTCCTGTTTGCTATTCATTCATTTATAAATTTTAAAATAAATTTTTAAATACTCAGAATATTTAAAAAAAGTTAGAGTATTTAAAATTCATCACTTGTGTTAATTTTGTTAATTTTTAACTTACACCTAATTGGTTGCCTAATAATCACAGTTTTACTTGTACCTTTTTATTTATTGATTAGTTCACATTTACATTTTCGGCAATCTATAGGAAACGAAATACTTCTTTCTGCAAATTGTACAGTCTGCTACCTGTATTATCAATTTTATTAAATTTAACTTCTTTTCTTTTAGGTCTGTTATTTCATCCATTAAAATGGTGAACAGTAGTGGACTTAACGAATCATCCTATCTGATTTCCTTCTTCATTTCGATTTCTTTTGTTTCATCATTGTAGCTTACTGCATGTTTATAATTTGTATAAGTATACTTGATAAGTTTACAGTCGGTATTTATATTTTCATTTTCACTATTACATTTAGAATATCTTCTAATTTTAAACTGTCAGATAATATCGGTAAATCGATATAAAAGCAAAATACGTGCATATCAAATAATAATACACTATGAATGAAAGAAAGTTAGTTAGTTAGAATGATGATAGTAAAGCTCAAGGGTCTATTTTTGAAAACTCACTAGTAAAAATTGAAGGTTGGTTAATTGCTACTCTACTGTATTGTGACTTACAATTTTATTGTTTCTTATCTTTTATGATTAATTCCATGTAATAAAATGTCATTTTATATTAATGTTAATCAATATTACTATGAAAAATAACAAATTAAAGTAATTTCAGATTTATGTTTGGGACTTGAGGGTCTTATGGTGAGTGGATCTCTTTTTTTCACTTCGTAGTAACTTAACAGTAACTTTTCCACATACCATATAGAATAATGCATGATAGTTTTGTATTGTATAATTGGAATTGATATATATATTTAGTTTTATTATTTTTTTTTCCAGAACGGCTGTTCTAAACATTATTTTGAACTGTTTCTGTTCGAAAGGTTGTTCTTATTTGTCCCAGTATCTATTGGAATGTTGAAACACAATAAGACCAACAGTAACGAGTTGGTTTTCCTAAAAATTTTAATGAAGGACATGGAAAAAAAATTAAGGAAAATTTGTAGTATTTGGTTCCTAATATTAGAGGATGACACCGTTCAGAATGTACAAATGAAACTGCAAAGTAATTCCGCATTTCAGAAAATTGCCTTTGGGTATCAACTGCCCTTGACAAACTATAGAAAAATAATTTTTCCGCACTACAGCAGAAAGCTCCTATATTGTACATAGCATTTCAAACTTTATTTTCACATCCACAGCATTAAATTCTGATATTCCTTATTCAGTTAGTTATAAATAATGAGATTATCTGAAAATCCGTTTTCTTTGTAAATAACCATTCTGCACAAGTCTTAGATTCTTTACCTCGAACATTTTGAGATTTATATAATTATTCAGATTTTATGTGAAGAACTATTTAATTATCAGCAAATGCTCTACTGAACTGTCTATGCCTTAAAACCTTGTGACAGCACTAATAAATTGTGCGTAACAAGTGTCTTTTTTCCATATAGGAAATATAATGATGCGTATTATTTGTTTGCTGTCGATTGTTTAACCTAGCGGTCATAAATTAACCACGTATTGATTTTAATGACTAATTCGATCTAAGCTTATTCACATAGTAACCAGTAAATTAATTATTTCTAATTTGAATTCATCCCGACCATTTTAAAGCACTTGATTTGTTTCATTTGTTTGCAGATTGTTTTTGTTTAATCCTAGAGATGAAAAGTAAAACTCAATTATGTTAGCTACTGTTTGTCAGTGAAGCTTTCATTTAAACCAACGTTTATTCGTTAAGTGTTTGTAGTGTGGAGTGGGAGAATGATCAAGAATTCCGTCTTCGGGTTCCTCTTTTGGAAAACAAGCTATCCCAAAATGTTTCAATATTTTATTATTGTTGTTAAACTGTTGCGTTCTTAAGATAATGTCAAACTCAACTAGTAAGTAGAACATCGTAGTTATTGCAGAATATGCATACACGCCTTTTCTGTGCTGCTCGCCAGATATTTTTAATGCCTTCCTTTCTCTTAGAAATAGTTTATTATACTCATTTTCCTATTGCTTAATCATTTACTTAAATTTCAAAAAAAAAGAAAGAACTTCTTATAAATTATTTCTATATGTTTTGTGAGGAATCGAAGAATATTCTAACAAAATGCATTCTTGCCTGTATTACTGGAAATTCTCACCTCTGTCTGGTTTTTGAATCTTCTTTTCTCTATAGTAATACGTTTTAATAACTTCTTTTTGTTGTTGTTGTTGTTGATTGCTGCTAGCCATTAGAAAACTTCGATTACCTATTTTCTACCAGTGATCCTGTTTCAGAGATATTTCTTTTTGAATAAAATAACAAAATTTAGATTATTTTTAATGCATTTTTCATATATTATAACATTCCACATTTTATTTCAAAGATAATGTTCTCCAAGTTTTGAAACAGCTCTTTAGTATAAAAATGTAAAAAAAAAAAAAATTAGGTCACATTATGCTAACTATCTCATGAATTTCTTACCAGAGTGTGCAATTCATACACTAAGTGGGTAACGAGCCACTAATTATAACTCATATGTAAAACACTGTCATACATCTTTCCACAAAGAGACGTTTATCTCAGTTAACAAATATCTCGGTTACAAAGATTATCTCAGTAACATTGAAGAAGACTACTTATTAGAATTAATAGATAGACATGTATATGATGAAGGAAGTTATTTTTTACTTAACATTTAACAGTAATTTTATTTTATTGGAAGGCGAGGATATTCTTTTCTTTTCCGCAGTCTGAGGACAACATTCGTTAAGATAATGCCAAGGAAACCCTATCTACTAAAAGATTTACAATTTGTGTCAACTAGCCAGCCGCTCTAGATTCATTCGATTAGCAAAGTGAATTGGTTTGATGCCAGAGAATACTTGGAAGTACTTCAGGAAACAATGATTGTAACTAAGTCACCAGCCTCCTGAACTATGGCAAGAAAGGGAGACAGATCTGTCCTCCAGAAAACAGGACTATCCATCCCCCTTTTCCCATTAGTCAACTGGGACCACCATTAAACCACACTGATTCGCTCGGAATGTAGTTCATAGATTCATTGTCTAGACAGAACCTGAAGACATCATGTATAGTATGCCGAGTTTTACAAAAAAAAAAAAAAAGTAAATCGCAGTGCGACAAAGTGCCATCAAGTAAAATATACGAACAAGAAGAAGATGTGAGTCGACTTTATTTGAAACAAGGCTATAATTCACTTTTATGTTCGTTGTAGTTTTGGTGGTCTTAAAAATATTTGACATGTGGTGATAAAATTTACAACAAAAGTGTCATTAAACATTCTTTTTTAATAAAAATGACATAAATCATTAAAATTAAGTTTTATTACAATGTTAAAAATCTTTGCCGACTCATTATTGCTTAAAATTTGGTCGGACTTTAAGATTATGAAAAGCAGACCAAATATTTTTTTCCCCTGTAAGCTTAAAAGAAAAGCCGTCATCTATTATGTACGTTTTTGCTTTAGCATTAATATGGTACCCACCAATATGAATAATCTTCTGGTGCACCTAATTCTTTCTAATGTCGCAGTTCTCCATTAACTTTTCTTCTTACAATATTTGGTCAATGCGTATGTTTTGGTAATTACTGAAATCACCGTAATTCTAGCGCTGTGTACCCAAACTGCTGTCCTGCAATGCTTTCTTGCACTGTATACACACATTCGTGAGGAAGAAGATATTTAACTTTTCGTTGGAAAGACCCGAGTTCGAATTTCGTCAAGGACGAGAAGAACCTTTATATGGGCTTCTCAACTGATGGTGAATTAGTCCGTCTCATACGACAGTGGCAAAATTTTTCTTCCTGAATATCGATTTGATTTTTTTTTTTTTCTACCGGTAGAGAACACACGCAGTTATCTGCATGATATACTGGCTTCGTGGTTTAGATCATCGTGCTCAGTTTTATCTCAAAATAAAAATAATAATAAATAAATAAAAATTACGGTAGTGTGGTTGAGATTAATCAATCTAAACAGGACCAAGAAGAGACTGAACAACCAAAAATATCGCTAACAAAAAAAAAGGGAAAATAAAATCACAATACAAAAATGCACGTGATGTACTGCTGCATTAAAAAGTACTAAAATTTCTTGAATTCTTCGTGGCTGTTAACCGCGACGGTACTGGACATATATTTTGTATGCCTTATCATTGTTCACTCAATTTATTCAACTGAAACCTTAGAATTATTAAGTTAATCAAAAACAATTTATTTATTAATTAATTTATCGACCAAAAAATCATCTACCACAACGGAGAGTGCCGTAATTACAATTAAGTAATTTCTTAATTTATAGTTTTCGAAGGGCCAATGAACATGAAAGAAATCTAAGAAATTAGAAGTCAATCCAATGATGAGTTAAAACACCCAGTTAATATGAGTTGGTTTAGTATATCACTACACAAAGGATGTTCTGTTTTAGTCGATAGTATAACAGGTAGAGGGCAGAGTAACGCTTTTTCTCGATGTATCAAATTATCTTTGCATTAAAGAGCCACAAATGACGCCTGTAAATGTCCGGCCAACATCGCATTTTTGAAACGGGGTGTCGCGGCCTTGGTCATTCATCCTCATCTGCTGTTTTCGTTTCTGCGACACTGCTTTGAATGAGTAGACAGTTCTTCGTCTGTGAGAATGAATTCTGCGAGTGAAAACGAATAGTCAAAAACAGTTGTCCATTATCAGGTGTAATATGATTCCAACAGTCTGATACTTGGTATTCAGGATGCTGCATTTATTTTCTGTACGTATATGTTGTTATCCGTTAGTTACCCCGTGGAACCAGTGTCAATGTTGACTTTACATATGGTTGTGAATCATATAATATCAAAAATTAGCAATGGTGGCCAGAATTGTTTTAGTTAAGGAAGTGATGAAAATATTTCAACGCCTTTATGAAGAAAACTTTTTTTTTTTTAATCAGATATATAGATCTTCCGCAACTATTACATGTGCCATGTTAAACAAAGAATCCTCTGGTCTCCTTTATGTCAATTTTTCCAATATGGTAAACAAACTGGAGAATACCTCATGCTTAATATGGAACAGCATCTAATAGTTTAGAAGATTTGTGCAGCTGACTAAAGAAATCTTTATTTTATTTTTTAACGGTGGTGAAATATTTGACACTTCCTCAATTAAAACGATGCTGTCCTACTGTTTGCTAAGTTTTTGCCTTTTGATCTCGTGTGATTTATAGCCACGTAGAAAGTTGACAATAACATAGTGGTTCTAGCCAGGTATGACGCTAACGATGGACGAGCAAGACATTGACCCCGGACTCCAAATTAAAAAAAAAAAAAAAAAAAAAAAAGCCAATATTCACAAAATTTAATTTAAAACAGTGACAAAGTATTTTATCCCATACGCCATAAAATTTAGACTCGTACGTCCTATCCGGGACCTGCACATGAGTCTGCACATCGCAGAGACAAGCTTGCTCCAAAGAGTTAGAAAAATGGCCAATCAATCCCATTAGTGAACTAAATAACTATCTTTTAGGAGAAACGATTAATGCCACTGATTAGCAATCGCTCTGGTTCAGTGTCAGTTAAAGAAGGTAAAACTTGAAGTTTTATGTCGCCTGACCAGGTTATTCAATGAAAAGCATAAAATTATTCAAATATAATAATTTGCAGTACCTTCCCTCCCCAGTTTTGAGTTTTTGTAATATATGGATAAAGGATCTTAAAATCAGTTGCGTTTATTTAAAATAGTATGGGACAAGACCCGACGCGATTACGATGCGAATGTAAAATGTAAAAATATTCTTGAGAATTTAATATTATAACTAATATTTTCATAATTTTAAGTGCAATATATGAAATATACCAAAAATTAATATAATTATTAACTTTAACTTTACAAATTTAAAAATTTTTTTTTTAATTTTATGCCATAAATGAATATTAGCAAAGTACGGAGGGAAAAACTACTTTCCAAAATACATAACAATAACACTAAAATAAATATTCTAGTCTTCCCCAGACTATCAAAAATACAATAATTAAACATACTTTCATGATTGATTAGAAAAAAAACTTGGATAGGTATGAATGGATCTAAATATTGTCAGAAATACCCATCATACAGTTATGAGATACTCGATGACAAATAGTGTCCATATCCCTGTCGAATTTCTTTTTGTTAGTACTCATTTTATGAAGTGAACTTTCCCTCTTAGATATTAGTGCACATGAAATAATAGTAGTACTAATAATAATAAAATGCTTAAGTAGGTAATATCTTTGCCAGACACATGAGTTTTATTATTCTTTTTTTTTTTTACAATGATTGTTTCCAACATAAAATAAGGTGAACTTGAAATTTCATTCAAGTAAGAATTCGAACCCTTATACCATCATAACTTTATTTGCAGTATCAGAATGGTAATTATTACTTTTTTCCCCCCAGAGGTTCGTCCACTGTCCAACCTGCAACTAGTACATGAGGCGCACGAGCAGACTCAGCAAGCCCTGTTGGAATATACCATTAACTGTTATCCGCAAACAACAGTAAGTACGAAAAAAAGTGTTGTTATTACAGAATCCACTGGATTCGCTGTTCATACTATAAATTATTACTATTAAGGCTGGGAAAATGCATATTCGAATAGTTTTGCTATATCATTATTTTTACATTTTATTATTAATAAATAAACAAATTTATTATATATAATATATTAATGTCCGCGCAGTTAGCCTAGTGGCTGTGCGCTTCACAACCATATGCCTGGTGGAAGGAGTGTCCTAGGTTCGATGACGTGAGGAGCTGAAGGATCTTTCTCAGCCATAGCCAAGTTAACCGGTCTTGGGCGTGGACAGTAGGGTTTTTTCCCCAGTTTATTCTGGAGTTTTTCATCCCGCAAAGCAGGCAGACCGGCCTTGAGAACTCAACACTACGGACATAGGATACACCGGGACGTGGGGCGGGCCACCTTATCCTATGAACGGTTTGAGGTCCGATGATTAATAAACCCTCGACACCGCAAGGTAAAAGAGGGAAAGGAAGATGAAATAATATATTAATAAATTCTCAATAAAGAAATAGTTAATAAATAATTAATAGTAAGCCTAATAAACCAGGTTTTATTTTGCATATCTTGAGCTTAAGATTATGACTACTACTAGCATCGCTAAAAAGTTTGCATATCAGCGTTATTAATTAATCAGTTATTTAGACCATTGCTGTTTCATCATTCAGATAATGAGTGGTGTTTGACAATATACTTGGTAACTGGATAGACAACTCTTCTACAATCTTACAGCATTACTTTGAACTAAAATAAATAAATGTCAACATTCAAGCATAAGTTTACAAAAGGAGTGGAGCCTGTCTAATTCCGTGGTAAAGTCTAGAAGAAGGAGAAAAAAAGTCACACGTTCGATCCTTGTTGTTGACTAAACGAATTTTTGTTATTCTTTTTTTTTTTTTTTTTTTCGTTTGAAAACTCTTTTCTTACCTTGTAATTCATAAAATTCGACTGCAGTACTCGTGGTTTCAGAAAACAGTACTAGATATGATTAGAAACACGAGATGGAGACGGATAAATGCATACTCTCGTTCATCTTGAAGTCGGACAAATCGTCAGTAGAGGTGAACTGAGCTGTGGTAATGACCAAGGATGTAGAACGCTGCCTCTCGATTTCCGAAAGTTAAGTTAAAAGGAGTTTTGTCTATAACCTTTTTTTCGGAACGAAAAGGCGTTAGAGGATTTTTATTTTGAATTAATAGGATATTAAGATGTATTATAAAGATTTGGGGAATCTCTCTCTCTCTCTCTCTATGGGGGAGATGTAATTTTCGCTTCTTTTTTTTTAAAATAGAAGAATTTTCCTAATGAGTGTTCAAGGGAAAATTTATGTAATCATACTTGAGAAGAGGCTAAGAAAAATTATGGAAGAGAATAGTAAAGAACAAGCTAGGTTCAGGCCAAATAGAGCTTGTCAGGATAAGATTTTCACTTTAAGACAGTTGAGAAATCAAAGGAATAAAAAGCAGCAGCAATTATTTAGTGTTACTGAAACTTTATACAGAGCAATACATAGTCAATATTTTAGTTGCTATTCATCACCTATATTATTATTATTATTTATATGTAAGCACCTCTAGAGAGTCAGGGACTCATCAATGAAAGGTGTAATCCCTTGATATCTATCATATCTCTCCTTAGAAACATATACTGATGACCCACTAACAATAACCACATGAAAAGAACCTTGACACTCCATTTTTCCTGGCCACACCCTTACTCATCTTCCAGGGATGATCTAGAGGTTCTCCCCCCCCCCTGCATGAGTACACAATTTCCCATGTATCTATATTGTAAGAACCTCTTACTAACTTGTATGATTTTATTGTCATATCTCCTCTCAATCTATCTATCTATCTATCACTCACTCAAACTTTGAAGACTACACTCCTTCATTTTCAAAAATCAACAAGCCGGATATGATTTTGGCTAGCCAGTGCTGGACATTTTCTGCTGTTTCCTAATCTCCATGGAACCCAGGTAGCCATATCTCAGAACGAGAAATCCAAATGCGATCTTATCAAGGCCTTGTAAATGGGAAAATTACCTCCTTATCCATGTAAGTTAGTGTTTTTTCAACATTGCAGTTATGTGATGTGATGTCTTAACAACCTTGGCAATGACACCTCTAAACTTTAACTTACTGTCCACTATTACTCCCAAGTCTCTAGCTTTATCAACCCTGCAGAAAATTCCCATTAATATAATATAATACTGCCTGCAATATCTTCAACCCAAAATACATAACCTTCAACTTAGCAACATTCAAGAGGCGCTCATTAATCTTTACCCATAGAATCAGTCTGTTCAATTCTACAAGGATTCAATCTGAAATGTCTCTTATTACCCGACCAAACTTAGAATCGTCCGCATATTGAATGTTTCCCTTCCAGACCAATCCCAATGTCATTAATATACAAGTTAAACAGAAGTAATCCAAGCTCACTGGTCACCCTCATTCTCTTGTATTCAGTACCTCGGTACACCATTCTGATATCTGACGGAGAGCCATGTTCCAATTCATGTCACAAGCCTATTTTGCATACCCATCCCGCTGAGTTTGTATAACTATCTCCTGTGTGGAATTCTGTCAAATGCCTTGGCAGAATACAAAATAATCATAGTATATCCGTTTCCCCCTTATCCAACTCCATTATAATTGTAAAATGTGAATATATTCGTAAAACACGACCTACGCTTCACAAAACTATGCTTTCCTCTATAAAAGTTCAAAGATGGATGCGATTCCTCACAGCTTTTTTAATACTCAATAACTATTCCAGACTGGACTATAATTAGCTGCATAGTTCCAGCTATTCCTTTGATCAGGAATCGTGTTCGTATTGAGACTCAAGTTAAACAACCAGGTTAGGAGCATAGCCAATTCCCTAGTGAATTCTATGAATAGATGTGCTGATATCTCATCAAAGTCCACTGCAATGTTAGCATGAAGTTCTTGCAACACCTGTACCTCTTCCACCTCTGTCATTTCATCCAGATTCATCTTGGCTTAAACAAAACTGATGGGTCTGTCTGGTTCGCATAAACGAAAAGATTGCTTATTAACTCATCTATTTCCAGCGCATTCGACACTTTCCTTCCATCTGCATTTACCAACATTATCCTACCGTGGTCATTCTTCCTTTTACTCGCAGCACATCGAAAGAAATCCCTTGGCTTTCCTTTAACCTGTTCAGCTAGCTTGTTTTCATATTTCGACTTCACATCCTTATCATGGTTGTCACTCGCCTGGCATGCTCCTTGTACTGATCACACATTTCACACGATATAGGTTCCATAACATTTCTTTTTATCTAGCTCCATTTCACACCCCTCCGATTAATTCTCCTGACTCTGGGAATGCAGTCTGGTACAGCTTCTTTCAAACACCCTTTGACCACTTACAGAGCACTACTAATTCCTGTATAATGCAGATTGCCATACCATGGCACAGCTGCAAGTTACCTACATAGTTTATCATAATTACCTGCTTTATAGTTCACATACATCCTTTCTTAACAAATGCTCTTACATGCATTGTTCACTTTCCACTTGCAATTGGAGGCAAAATATTTACCTCTTTACGAGCAGATTCTCAGATATTATTACCAGATCTAATATTCTAGAATGAGTCCCTTCCATAACGTGCTAAGGAAGTTGTCCTTCAGTAAGTCTATCTCTTTTCTTGCATGCTTTTCCCTCTCTACCTGTATCTCCATCCATAATGATTAGCCCTTCCTGTATTCACAGGGTTAATTTCCCTATGCAGTTCTACGATCTCTATAGTTGATCCTGGTCTATAACAGCACTTAACAATGCATGCATTTTGTCTCGCAGACCTACTTTGCATCAAATGGCCTCAAAGGCTTTGTTTGTATTACTTACACTATCAGTCATTCTCAATCTTTACTTGACTACAATTCACTTATAATCATAAGTAGTACTCCACTTCTTTCTTTCTCTGCTTATATTCCCTGAATACAGTATACCCATCCCTGTAAGGATAACCTCATCTGTCAATTAGTCTCATTAATGCCAATAATTATTGGTTTATTTGCATTTACTAATGCTAAGAATTCCTAGCTTTTATTCTCGATGCTTCTAGCATTAGTGAATGTGCATGACAACCAGCCACCATTCTGATGAGAACTCAAACAAGCCCTAAAACCCGACCATTATCACCCATCTTAATAGATACACTTAAGCACTCATTAATCTCTCTTCCTGTCACACAGTTCTTCACATTTACATGAAATGAACCTTAACCCAACTAAGCATCCTTTGAGACCATCCCTGGAACCTGATCATGCATCTTACCACTAACCACCTTTTCATAATCCGACTTCACATCCTTATCATGGTTGTCACTCGCCTGGCCACACACCTATCGTGAGGGTACATACTCATAAATCCACTGTCTAGTTCTCGTTTCCCTGCATAAAAAACTCCCTGCTCCACCACAGCAATCCACACAGCTTCTCACTACTAGATGAGACGTAAACCATCTTCAGTAAACTCTCTCTTGTCTTCAAATTTATCCTGTAGATCAACATACACAAGATCGCTCTTCTTACACATCCTTAATATCGTGTGCCAATCATCCCCTTCTTCTCGGCTCCCTGCTATCATACCTGGGCAATATACTAACAACTTTACTCTTAGCACATTTATGCTTTAAAGCCACTAAAACATTATCAATTCCGTGCTCCCTCCCTCATTTACACTACCCCGCAAATCATTCTTTCAGCCAGGCCATCTGTACTGCTTCCTGTTTCATAGCTTCAGTGGCTCTACTAACTGTACCCACTCCTCAAACAAACCTTCAGCACATGTTCAGATTTTACATCTCCAAACAACACAGTTTCTTTTTTTTTCTTCCACTATCTTCAGCTTCTCATTTACAGGCAGTTCCTCTTCCAACAGCCATTCTCTCTCTCTCTCTCTCTCTCTCTCTCTCTCTCTCTCTCTCTCTCTCTCTCTCTCTCTCTCTCTCATAATTGTCCGAAACCATTCTGTACCCGCTTTATTTTACTCCTCATTTCCAGTAGAAGGAATATGAAATGTTGTATGATCGAATGGCGAAGTTGTAACCCTTACATCACAAACGGCGGATTCTTTCAAAAAACAAAAACAAAAAAACTTGAAGACAATGTCTGAGTTCGGTCTTCGAGTTTCCCCACTTGAGTAGAATCTAAGCAAAGGAAATGGCGATTTCAACCGTGAAGGTTGGATCTTGAAATGAAAATTTCCAGAAGGAATATCCCGCTCAGAAATTTGGAAACGTGAAGCTTCACATCTGATGTTCCAATTACCACCCTGATGTGAAGGAACAGCAAACGATGAAACAGGAGTTCCATCCAGTAATACTTGGACGCTCGGTTCGATGTCATGTATTATATTTTGAGCAGTTTGACTGGATGTGGCTAACTGAAGTAGAATAGAATGAGGAATTAATACTTGATTATCTCCAGACAACTCTGATTCCATGAGATGAAGCTGAGTCTCGACTAAACTAAGAGTAGTAAGAACTGGCAGCTGATTTATAACTGTAATTAACGTAGCACCTTGGCGCAAACTATTAGAAGATACAGACACACTATCTGTTGTAATTGCCTGTACCGTTAACGGAGGTTCTTCCATTTAAATTACTGCATCATTATCGCAAGGTTGAGATCCTTCTATCATCACTGAACTCTGTACAGATGGAAGTAATTTCTGTGTGGGTCTAACGTAGACACTTGAATGAGCAGTGGATAGTTAGATGCTGATAATAATCTGACACGCTTTCGCTTGTAATTGAATTCGCCTCTACACTAATATCCATAAGCACCCCCTAGTGCTTCTGGTTCATTAATTGTTCATGTCACCTTGTCTTTTATGTCTTTTCTGTTAGAATTACTAAGAAATCTTCCCCGAGATCTTTCTCTTTTTCTCTTGATTACACAGTAAGAGTAAGGCTTAGGAGTAAGAGGTAAGGCTGTCACGTAGTAATAATAATAACTGAAGTTATTATTATTACTACGTGACACCTCCAGAGAGTCCAAGGCCTCATCGCAGAGTTATGATCCCACTCTTTCTGCAGATTTATACTAGAAGCATCCAAATAGCATCTGCAACCTCTGTAAAACATTTTACATTTAAACTTTCAGCAGTATTAAGTGTAGAAAGCTGGTCTTATGGAATGTTATTTCATACATGTACATGAAGTGCAAAAGTACTTTCAGATCTGTGTATCCTTGAAGATTACAATGGGATATTTACAAGAATTTTCAGTAAATAAACTGTAAAATAATGGACTCCACACAGATGGCATTATTCTGTGAGCCTTTAGGCTCCTGCCTTCACACGCTAAAGTCACATCTACAAAAGATTACTAGAAATCAGTTACTAGATATTTCCATCAGTTACTTTCTAGTAACTGAACGAAAAAATTAAATATTAATATGGTGACTGTTCCATTTCAGATATGTACCTGATTTCCATTTTTGTAAATTAATTTCAGTTGTTCACTAGGCTTAAAGTCCGCAATGCTAAGTTGTAAAAATATATGTTACAACACAATAACAATTTAACACATATGTCATCTTTCGCTGGAAATTAGTTTAATGAACATGCACATGTGACTTAGGCTTAGCAAGGCACAAGTTTGAAACTCCAAAAACCCATGAACGAATCACAACCCATTAATAATTTTACTCACCAGATATCTTGAGGTACTTCCTATCATCCGAAAACTATTCATATAAATCAAATGCTCTGTAAACTATTAAGAGACATCACCAACATACCAACTAAAGAATACACCACATTATCCAATGCGCCATTATATGGATCGCATTATGAAGGAAAGTGGCATTAGACCTGATGTCAAAATTAGAAACGTTAATCTCAGCTCTTCATTTTTATATACTCTTAAATAAATCCACTACAAGACTCCAGTACAAGTCGGTAAGATTCCTTAATTAAATTGGATAACTGCTGTAAAAAATTTGCCATGAAAATCAGAAAAAAAAAATGAAAATGGGCAGGAACACTGAAAACATCAGCTGATGGTTTCACATGTTAAGCACGTTTTAGTAAAAATAGGAAATTAAATATGGAAATAGACAACATAAATTAGCAAAGTTAGTATGGGGAGAAGTCAAATGAATAAATATATAGAGAGAAATTAGTCAAAACAACAGATGACAGAATCATATTAAAATGAAGATATTAGAAAGGTTCCTTAACTTTTAACATTGTTATCATTCAAGATGTGTAAGCGGTTCTAATCCGTGATATAATCACTTAAACAGAATGGGAAGGGAAAAGTCAGCAAAATGTTTGATGCCACAATAACATTCGACTAGATGTGCCGAAATATAAGATCTGATAATATTGGAGTTTTTTATGTGGTTCCTACCCACGAGACGCTATTAGTTAACCTATAGTACACTTGTATCATGGGTGGGCTAAGGAATTTTTTTTCCATTTGTATATATATATATAATCTGATGTATGTATGACCAAACATTGAACATTTTAAAAATAAACTGATAAATTTATTATGGAAATATCACTAACATCATATTTAATAAATTAATTCAATATAACTTAGATTATGGTAAATTAAATTTTCACATAAAGCGTAAAAAAATCACCAGACAAATTATTAATTTAATTTTTTTTTTTTTTTTTTTTTTTTTTTTTTTTAATGTTCTGAAAAAAAGTAAAAACCGAAGTGGCATATCAAAAGAGTTGTCTTTTCTCAAAGTTAGCAAGGCACCAAAACTGAAAATGTTTGTTATAAAATATGATAATAAACTGTAATGTTTTCAGTATGTATTAGAAAGCTACCAACGACATCATTCTTTTTTGAATGATTTAAATGAAACAGTTTTCTTTTCTTATGATATTTTGCTTTTATCATAACTTTTTCTCAAATGATATTTTAAATTACCATATCTTGCCAAAGCAGTTAAACCTGTAACCTCTTCACTTTTACCTTTCAGGATAAGTTTGGACATCTTCTACAACAGCTGCCTGAAATTCATCTAATAGGCATGCGTGGAGAAGAATTCCTTTACTATAAGCACCTCAGTGGATGCGTACCTACACAGACGCTTTTAATGGAGATGTTACATGCCAAGAAGAAATAACCTTTTCGTATTTAGGCAGTACTGAATTTGAGCAGAAACTTGCTTTTAGACTGCCAAATTTTCTTTGTAGATGGCAGCACTGTTTACGCCAGCATTGGTAATTAAAGTACGTAAGAGGTTTTCCGTGCTTGTGATTTACCCAGCTTATGGACAAGCATGTGGGTTAAATGTAAAGTGAAATGTTGTGGAATATTGTTTTTATTCTCATATATTGCACATCGCAAAACTTTGTACTAACGGAAGCTGTTTGTTAGTAATATCCGGTTCTTGTGATTTTTATTTGTACAGCTGATCATGTATTGTAATGCTCTTTCTATATCTGTATAGTCTGTCCGCCATGGAGATAATAACATTGCTTCTTTGAAAAGAAAAAGAAAAAAAAAAAAGAATGAATGAAAGGTACAAAGCTGATATGACGATTCATAAACTTCGACTGTTGGCTTCAACTGACTCAGGGAAATCACGATAAAATTTCTGGTCAACCGGTAAGAGGGGAGATCTAAATAGCCATCAAAAAGAAACCCGGCGAAATGCCATCCGAGTGCTCTGTTGATGGCATATGCTGGAGAAAGGTCGTTCCATCTCTTGTCCTTTGTTCAGACATGTTGGACTGTTTTTTTCAGTGGGAGGTATCCGGAGAGCTGTTGAAAGTTGAAGCTGAACATTCCCTGTTGGGGCTTTGTGGGATGTTATTTTTATACTTGTTGGTATTGGATTTAAATACTTAAGTGTTTCAATCGTCTGCGTCCAGAAAGATAAGAAGCAGTTTTTTTTTTTTTTTTTTTTTTTTTAACGGTTCGGAAATTAGTAATTTGTAAATGTTATAATCGCCTGTGTTTTCTCCTGAACTATAGATTCAAACTGATCTTTGTGTTTAGTGCTTTGCATCTTCCATATCCTGGAACAAAAAAATTGTATGAGCTATTTTACTGCCCAAAACTTCGATTCTGTTCTTTTCACACTTTGTAGCACACATAATTCGAAGTTTCCCTTTGATTTTTCCCTCTTCTGTTTTTGAATCTTTAGGATAATTAACGTAACTACTAAAAAATAAGAGTAAGTATGAAGGTTCTGGAAATAATAATCCACTGTTTCGGTGATGTGCTTATTTAAGAGGTTACACTATACACTGTTATAGTAATATGTATTAGTCCTATGTGCGCGCAGCAGGCTAAAATATCTCCCATTCTCTCTCTCTCTCTCTCTCTCCTCCAATTCAAAGAATATTTATAGTGCAAGGTGGCCTCGAACGCCGAATGTTTCGAGAAATAGTGCACATCTTACCAGTAAGGTGGCAGAACTTCTGTTACCTGTCTGTTGTCTCAAAAATTATTACACTCTATACACCGGCCTTTACATTCTCAAGCATGGTTGTAAAGTACTGCTTATTTCTTCTCCGTCTTTTTCCCAAATCAAAAGATTTGTAAAGTAAGTGGAAATGCAAGCGTTGCTTTGTGGTAAAGTGCATTGTATCACATCTGTAAGTCGATCGGCTACTGCTTCAACACTAAACAGAAACTACATATAACACACACAATATCCTAACAATACTTGTCGTACCTTTTCTAGAACTTAATGAACTCACAATATTTTTCGCTCCAACCAACTTTTGCAACCCATAAACCCTTAATCTCCCCTCATAGGGAACATTCCACAGACCACTCATCATCTTGGCCACTCGCCTATGGATGTTCCATCATTTCCTCATCCCTCCAAGAAACCCAGACGACTGACGATATATGAACACAGATCCAGATGTGCCGTATCAAGATGCCTTATAAAGAGGAATTATAACTTCCTTGTCTTTGCCTGTTAGTGTTCTTCAATAACCAAGTCGTCCTATGAGGTACTTTGATCGCCATAGCAATATGCTCTCTGAACTTCAACTCTCTACCTACAAACATCTCCAAATCTCTAGATTCATCAGTTTCCTTTTGTATCAGTCCATCGGCAATCATTATATCCATCTCCAGTTGCTTAATTTGCCTGACATAATTCCATATCGTATCCTATCAAACTCCTTCACAATCCAGCAGCATCATCACGTAGCCAGTCCCTTTATTCAACTCAGTCATCATTCTATTATATAAAAAAATTAATAAATTATTAACAGTGATCCTATCCCTCATAAAGGCATGCTGCCTTGCATAGAGTCATATTATTATCCATGCATCCTGAATTCTGTCTTTGACCAACTTTTACTAATTATTTTAAAACCACAACCGAGATACCGATTGGTCTATAATTTTCTAGAAGACACAAAGAATGCGCCTACTTTATGCAACGGAACTACTCACCCTCCCCTCATTCTCTCACTTGGGACTTTACTAGAGCTGAGACATGAGTCAAACAGCCTAGTCAGAAGCAATGCCAATTCATTTGCACATTATCGTAATACGTCAGCTGATATCCCATTTAATCCCACTGTTGTATCTGCAGTGGGATTCTGCAATATATCCTAAGTATTTCCAATTCATCAACCTCTAGTCGCACATCAGTTCCTGTTACAGCAATATCTTCAATTGGATGATCCTTGCGAAGTGATCACTCAGTAACTCAACTATTTGGTCTGCCTCTGTCACTCTGTTACCCATCAGCACTCTTTAGAATTATCCTTACATAGCAAAAGAACACTTTAGGATTTTCTTTGGCCTAGTAGGCTAATTTCGGCTCGTAATCTGATTTTGCCTTCCTTCATACTAGTCACCTTTCTTGCCGGAGCCCTCAACTGCTCGTGAACTTGTTGATCACTTTCCTCCTTATATACCCTCCGCATTGTCATTTTTTTACTTCCTGCTTAATGATACTGCCTATCCATTTATCTGATTTCCACCTGACCTTAGATATACAGTCTGATATTGCTTCCTTCAGATAACCCTTGACCACCTCCAATGCACTGCCAACGCCCTTTCCCTTGCAGCTTCTTATGCCATGGCATTTCTTTAAGCTGCCTCTTCGGCTTGTCATAATCGTCTGCCCTGTAGTTCTGCATATATCTTTCTTAACTGAAAACTCCACGTTCGCAACCATCCCAAGCCAAGACTGGATGATTACTCTCTCCACAAATCGGAGCTAATGTGGCCACTTTGATATTGGGCAGATCTGATTCTGTGACCATTTCAAACACTCTCAAATCCAGAGTCCCTCCATCACATGCCATTTCAAGTAATTATATCGTAGTAGGTGAATAAATTCCACTTCTTTCCTGACACGTAACGTAATCTTTTTCTCGTTCCAATCTGTCTCCTATTACTCGTCCTGCACTCATAGTGCTAATTGCCGGTTCCGTTTCATTCCTTGCACATCTCCCTATCTCCAGAGTATAGTAGTACCCAACTGTACATTTTGTCCTATTGGCTTTCATCTCGTACTAGATTGCTTCAAATAAACTGCCATTCACACGCCTGTCTTCCTTATCTCTTACTCTTTTTTGCTGAAATTCATCTGCTGTCATCAGTAGTACTCCCTCCCATTCTGTTTTCTCTATCCTCCTAGAAAATACTATACCTCTCACATTCTAGCTCTAACTATATAATCTGTCAGCTATGTCTCACCAGCGCCTATAACTATTTGACGAGGTTGCACAAATCAATGCCAACAATTCTTCCCTCTTAAATTAATTGTGACATCCTCTTAGGCCCTCAACCACTTCCACATCTTTTATTGACTACCCCATTCAATTTTGTTGCTTGAGAGACTGCATTCCGCTTTTCTTTTTTTTTTTTTTTTTTTTTTGGTCATTTTCCCACTCGCTCACCTCATGGGCACACACACACGCACACACCCTACCAGTTTTATTTTCCCGACTTTGTACTTCCATACTCCCAGTAAACAAAGCATTGTGTAAACACCTAACTTCGATTCATTTAAGTGTAATCCATCAGTATTATATAAGTCCCTCCGTCCGTCAAATTCAGTTTTAAGTCTACAAACTCCACACTTTTCTTTCTGTACAACCTGCACATTGATTCATTTGCAGTCATATCCTCCTCCCCTTTAATTCGTCTCTATCATAGCGTGCCAGCAGATGTACTTTCTCGCTCTTCTTTTTTCGCTTCTTCCAATAACTTTCATATATTCTCATACAATATTTTTCAACTTTCAAGTTATTATGCCAGCCAAAACAATCAATTCCTTCATCTTACTTTTTTTTTTTCATCCTAACAGCTTCAATAATATTGCAGTACTAGTTTTCGCACCAGGAAAACAAGATTTAGTCACGCTCCCATTAAGTACTCCTTATATTATGAAATCACCATAAAAATTTTCTCCTTACCCGCCTTTTCTCGCTTAGTCGTACGTTCTTGTTTCTTACCTCAGCTTGGCTAACCGACTGACATTTCTGCAATCTTTCAATCTCATTTTGCCCTGTGATGGACTCCACGTAAGCACGCTATTTCTTTTAGAAGTTCCTATTCGTTTGCCTGACCTTCCATTACTGCATTTTCAACAATATCGCTGACACTAACATTTTCCGGATTTCTATCAATATTCTCTACTCCGTCAATGTTTTATTTTAATTCCGTCTCTTCACACAACTAGCACCCACTCTCTCAAAACATTTCCAACATGTTTGCTCACCGGTCTCGCTTTCCTTTCACAAATCTTTGAACTTTCGAGGCGAATACATCTAACATGTACTATACCGAACGAACAGAATCGTGCATATTCAACTCCAAATAAAGAATTTTTGTGTGTGTGTGTGTGTGTGTGTGTGTGTGTGTGTGTGTGTGTGTGTGTGTGTGTGTGTGTGTGTGTGTGTGTGTGTGTGTGTGTGTGTGTGTGTGTGTGTGTGTGTGTGTGTGTGTGTGTGTGTGTGTGTGTGTGTGTGTGTGTGTGTGTGTGTGTGTGTGTGTGTGTGTGTGTGTGTGTGTGTGTGAGAGAGAGAGAGAAAGAGAGAGCACTAGTCGGCATACTACAAAATAGCATGCCACTCTAAAACTCATAAAATGACTAAACGTCGGATAAATAAAAGCATTTCAAATAGATTTAATAACGGAACTCATAATCCTAACATACCTGAATTAAACTCATATTTCAGCTGAGTTTTGTCAATTGAAATAAATGAGTTTTCTTCAGCTACAGTACTAATCAAACACTGTAGAAAATATAGCAGTTTTTCAACTATGTTTAAAAAATAAATAATAATATCTAAGGGGGAAAAAAAAACTATACTGTACCTGAAATAGGAAGCACTGCCTTTTTCTCTAAGCCTAATTATCGTTGATGCTAAAAGTACATATCTTCGAAGCAAAAATTCTTCAAAATTCTCTTCAAAAGAAACTGTATAGCCTTTAAGGTGCAGGAAAGACCTCTTCCAACAAATTTTTTACTGGTATCTTCTTCGCAAAATAACCAATTTTGCATGACCATAGCGAAATTGCTAAGCTTAATTGCCGATACCATCGATCACTGCGCCTCCAACTGGCAGACACATTATTTTCAAAAACGCATATATAATAGACAGAATAAATAAATAACGTTTATAAACAAAATAGAATACATAAATAAAATCTATTTTGTTAAGATGGAGCACATCGTTAATCAGTTTTTACTTTAATTACACAAACATTTACAAAAAATCTCGTGTTGCAACAATTTTTTGCTTTACAGAATATGAGGGCGCTTATCATTATATTTGTATCGGCTGACAATCTGCTCCAAGATGCTGCGTTAATTACTGTTATAAACAAGCGACTATTCTTACTACTATTGGATTAGTTTATTATTTTTCACATATGTATTGCTTCCCTCCTCCAATAAATAAATAAATAATAATTGAATAATATATTTATTACTATTATTATTACAGTTAGAATGTTAAAATCAAAATTTAAAAATTAAAATTACATTTTTGACTTATTTTTGTACATGTTGGACTTTTGACTTAGGCTAGACTGTTATAATGATATTAAAGTTGTACTTTAATAGTAATCAAAGTCATTGTATTATAAATAATTCTGTTTAGTGTAACCTTTTAAATTTTTGAGCTTTATTCGCATAAATAAAAGCCATAACAGAAAATATTCACTTGAAAAGATTTTATTACCTAGCTATGAGGTAATACTAAGAAATGAGCTTCAAAGTATTTTTTATACGTGCAACTTTTTTCTGATGTTCTACTGCCACAGTACATATATATGAGTATATTGAATTAAGCTCCAAAGGTATAATAATTGCATAAAGAAACGTTTCAATTGTCATAAAGGGGGGGGATGGATTTTATTTATTCTGTGTTATTTGTTATTAGTCGCCCACCGTAGAATTCGTCTTGTATTTCTAACAGCCAAATACGCATTTTGGGTCCCCATTTGTACACCCAACCAGTTAATGATCTTTGTTATGTATTTTCACCGTGTTTCATTGCTCTGTATGATTGAAAATGTTTCTCTTTTCGATGTCTTGCTTCTTCAGCTTCAATATTTTCCTATTATTGATCTCCATTATAATGTTTAATGTCCATTTTTTGTTTCATTAACTCCAACTCAAGTTGCAATAGGTTCAAGGTTCCACTGTTTGTAAAATATCGATTATTCTTCAGGTTATTATAACAGCAAAACATTTCATTATGCTGATTTAAATTTAATTGATGTAGGTGAAATATTTCAGTTTCCCCCAATCCATAATATTACATACAAATATGGTATTTAGCCATCTGTCATTTGCCTAAACCATGAACCTCATTTCACTAATTTTCACGCTGTATACTTAAGATGCACTTAGCCAAACCATTTAATCTTTTTCTCTAAGTTAAAAGTAGTAGTAGTAGAAATACTAGATGCTAGTAAGTACAATAAATATTGTGTTTAACCCCATTGAACTAACCAATCGAGATAGAACGCAAAATTAGCATTTGGGAAGAACGGTAACCATTATAGCAGGCCCATTCTCTTTTTCTCACATGATAAAGCAGTATATCTAATACCAGAAAACATAACAAATAATGTGTTCAAATAGTCGCTTACCAGAAGCTTTAAAAGTATCAGTAGCTATGTAGGAATAACAAGACATCTTAGTGATCAAAAATTATATATAAAATTATTAAAATAATAAAATATTTAAATTTTAAATTAACGTTAAAATTGTTAAAGTTTAAAATTGATGTTTAAATTTAACATGGATAATTTATTTGAAATTATATTTTATATGAAATAATAAAAGAGTTACTTTATTTTTGAATTAAAGTCCATAATTATTTCACCCGTAAAACTCTTGAAATAATTTTTCTAAATATAATGTTGAAATTACTGATAAATATTTAAATGAGCTCATGTTGCCCTATGTAAACTTAAATTATTTTTATACAAAAAAAAAAAAGAAAAAAAAGTGGAGCCTTAATAAAATTTTATGACGACTATATATATTATAAAGACAGAGCGCCTTGTATTCCTTTATCGGTTCTAGTGTTGTAACTTCGATGACATCCTTTGCCTTATGACATCCATTTCTTAAAATTCCATGTAAATGAGGTAATGAAATAAGAGATTTTAAAATCTCATAAATTTTAATGACAGTAAATGAAATTCAAACGGCCGATTGTTTAATCCGTGATGAACATTCAACAATTTTATTTACTTAGATGGACCACCTTAATTTGGTGCTGTGAGCTACGTTACGGGTTTTGTAGGGAGATAAACACTCGAAAACGACTGTTAAAATTAACTGTTAAGAAACTGTTACTATTTGATTCGAATGTTAAAATTTGAGTATAATGCAAATGATCACATTGCCTTTTTGAAAGATGCGGTTCTGAAATTTGTAGGATGGATAATTGACCCATTTCTAGCGATAGTGCACCAACCTACTCATAGGAATTTTTCGTAAATTCTCGCCCTTGGCACATGATGAAAAGTAATTTTGCTCTTCAATGAACCTTATTTATTTATTTTTATTTTTTTAGTGTTAATAGTATTAGCAATGATTGTATGTGATATTAACTTGGTAAATTTTAATTTTGCTATATATAACCCCATTAGAAAGAATGAATTCTATTAGAAGCAACTGATGTAATGTTATCTGTATAGATTCCAATAGGTTAGATTACAGTATCCAAACTCAATTAAATGAATCAGGGCTTTCAGCTTATTTTGCATGAATTAACTAATAAACAGCTCATTTTTCTTGTTCCTACTAATTGCTTTTTTTTTTTTCTTAAGATGGGCAAGGAGAATGGTTGAATCTTGACTCATCCGATTTTTAAAATATCCAAAGCACTTTTATGCAAATAGAATGAAATATTCCAAAAAAAAAAAACTTTTTTTCACGCTTGGATCATATTTCAATAATCAATCTGCCTAAGCCGAGATGCCAAATGATTGGTTATTTTGCATGGCTACAATTTCCTACAAGCTGTAAACGCACAATGCAGCACTTAAGCTAGCATTCCTTTTAGAAAGATATGAACACTGCCACAGCTTTTAGATCTAATCTGGGCTTTCTGTAGCCTATTATTAACTACATCAAAGGATACGATTTACCAGTAAATACTAGTTCCAGTCTCTCTCACCTATCGCCATACATTTTAGTATATTATTTTTATTGTTCGTTTCATAACAGAAATTGCACTTTACCGATGTATAAAGTGTTGAAAAACTCACTTGTGATATTGTAAATTTTATATTGCTCTGCCTCGCACTTTGGTAACTTCGGGTTTGGTGGTGCTGTTTTCACAATAACATTTCTGTAAAGAATTTTCTTAGCTTATTCTGTGTTGTGGTCTTTAAAAAAAAAGAAAAAAAAGTGCTCTTTGTCTATAGGCAAACAGCAAAGATATGTGAACGAAGTATTTTGTGTAATCTAGTGCCACGTCAGAAGACAATGAATACAGAAAGACCTTACAAATATACATCTTTGTATTTTTCTACGTTCACAAGATTTGAAATAATTTTAAACAAAAAAGAAAATTGATCATAACGTCATTAACAATTTAGAGCCATCATGTTTAACTGTTTCTTCCTGATGTTAAAGTCAGAGTTTGTACGTTTATCATGCTATAAAACAATGTAAATAAAAAAGTTGTTGTTTGGTTTTTTGTGTTCTTTTTAATAAATCAATGTACTTTTCATATCCATAATTTATGAGTCAGTAAATATATCGTTTGGAAGTCGATATAATTCTAGCTTCTTGGGTTAAATTCAGGATAAACATTGCTCAAAATACAAACAAAACAAAACAAAAAAAGAAATGAGACAACAGAGCATATATGTAAATTAACCAACTTCTTTGTTTCCTAAGAGAAGACTGAATTACCATTCTCTAATGGTAAATTATGAAATAAATTATATTTTTGCAATGGCAATTAATGAGTTTTTCTTGATATTGAGCAAATGTCTTCGCATTCATATGTTATACTAGTAGGATCTTCGTGTGGGTTAGGAGAGTTTGTGTCCTGAAGTGAAATACGGTGTTTAATCCTTAAGGCATGGAGAACTGATGCTGAATCCAGATGTCTCAATTGTGATCATTGATTCCGACCTAGTTCCATCATCAGCTTTGTTCGATGTGTGCAGTAATGCTTAAAGTCTCGCGGCCATTAGGAAAATTCCACAAGAAAGTAGTCATTTGGAAAGCTTTATCCGTTTTTTGGACACTTTGAAGGTGAACGGAAAAACATTTCTATCAACAAACAACTGCTTTCAACTCACAAAGTATTGCTGAATAAATCCCAAATAGCAACAGCTATGAAAACTGATTTGTCTTTTTTTTTTTTTTCATTCCCAATTAGCAATGTATACACTTTGCTACTTGGGAATGAAATTGGAAGTCTTTGGTTTCTTTAAAAACGTGTGGTTGGAAGAATCATCTCGCTCTTGACAAAAACAGAATGTCGAAATGTGTTTGGTTTTCGTCATTTGTATATCAGTCTGAAGAAAAGAAATTTCTGAAAGTTGCCAAGCACGATTCAAAGTACAAATACAGTTGAGAAGCACGAATTATTTGTTGTTTCCAATTTTATAGTTTTAACTTTTATAATATATTAATTATTTATGCTAGTTGTGATGTCTTAATGGTGCTAAAATATATTTTTCCATGCAAATTTATAAGATGGTACCAAAGAATGTATAGTCGTTCAAAACTGCTTAGCCAATAAAAACTTGTAAGCAAACAGTGGTTTATTTTTTTTATAACATTTGCTATAATTTAGCTAACAACCAAAACGTCCGTTCATTTGCCACTGCTAATTTATAAATCTTTATTTCTATACATTGATGCGGCCGATTCAAATCTAATTCATTCACAATTATTATGAACATTCAGTTTTTATTTATTGTTATAAAACAATATGTGCTAATAATCATTCTCTCCTTTATTTTTATTTCAAAAACTTTGCTGTTTTTACTTTAAATCAAAGTTGATTAAGCATAAATTTATTGAACAAGTATATAAAAAGGAAGTAAAATATATACGATAGTTTTTAATAATAATTTATATAGTAAATATAAAAAATATACAATATTTACTATATAAAACAATAGACCTAATGAAACATGTAAATATTATGAAATAACTAAGCTTATTTGCATACTAGGTACACGTGTAAACTATTACAGAATATTGCAAATTTCTACATGTACCGCATTCATTTGTTACTGAATGCGGTAGAATGCAGTTTATTTTATAGTTAAAACTATAAAATAAACATGTACCGCATTCATTTGTTACTGTTAATAACAGTAACAAATCCTCCAAAATTCAAATTTTGAAGCATTAGTAACTGGTATATTTCTTTCCATCTAAAATCTACAGTTTTTTTTAATTTAATTTTTTAACCAAAGCGATTTTTTAAATTTAAGATGGTTTAAGAGCGGAATTCTATATATAATCAACGAAAATAAAAAATTTCTTTACATATCCAAAGCTGATTTTAATTTTTACGTGTACATAAAATACTAACTATAAGTCTTACATTTTCGTAGTTGTGAAGTCGTTCTTCAAAATTCCGTTATAATGACCACATCATAAAAACTTTAATTATTATTATTATTATACCTCCATGGAGTCACAATACTCATCGTTGGAGGTCCCACTGTCACACACATAGTTCATCATAGTGTGCCTTAAATACATTCACCGTCTTAGCATTCACCACACTCTCAGGCAGTGCTTTCCAATCACCCCCCCCCCCCCCACTTTCCATGCGAGCCTTCATAGCTCAGTCGGTATAGACGAAGCCTTTTGGTTGGAAAGACCTTGGTTCGATTCCCGTCTATGACGTGAGGAATCTTTATCTGGTCTCTTTCGACGAAAGGTGAGTTATTCGATCTCATACGGAGGTATGTGTGTGTGTGTGTGTGTGTGTGTGTGTGTGTGTGTGTGTGTGTGTGTGTGTGTGTGTGTGTGTGTGTGTGTGGAGGGGGGGGGGTTCATCCCTCAGAACAGGCAAACCGGCCCCATGAACACACGGATCTATAGTCAAAAAATACATACTTAAGTTCTTCATAAGGGCACAATCTCAACCGGTTCTAAGGGACGGATGAAGAAAATTGGAAAGTGGGGGACACACGACAACAACAACCACTCTCCACGCAAAAAAAAAACCTGCTCTCACCTCTTGCCTAACACGCATGGCCGTGGTACTCTCTTGAGCGGAATGCCAGGGCAACCTCGAACGCTAAACCGACACCACAGCAAGCTTTGGGTCATCTTCCCAGTGCCATACAGTAGGAGATTTACTACAATATTGTTGATTCTTGCAGGAATACTCACGAGCTGATTGATCCTGGCCAGGCCATCCAGGACCACCCGTCTTACCGAAGCAGAGGCCAAAGTAGTTCAAGGCTAACAGAATTCCTCCTTTCCCGGATGTCCATTCAGCAAACACGGAGACAGTGCCTTGGATCCCAGTGATGGTGATCTGGAAATAGCAACAAAGACCCAGCAGAAGTAGAGCGAAAACAAAAAGAAAAGCAAAGGAAAAGAGGAAGATTGGAAAGGACCATCACTGCACTGGGATATCCGTCTGCCAAATAGGTGCCCCATGGAGGGCTCATAAGTTACATATAACCAATAGCCTCAGTTCAACTATTGCCTATGATTCCGTTAACAAGTCATAGGATAACATTATCAAACCACTGGATAATATCTTCATCATCAGCAGCACATCATTATGTTAAGTGATAGCTAAAAACCTTGTTGCAGCATAAAAATTATGCACAAATTTACATGGATAGAGGACACGGAAAATAAGAATAATCTCATTGTCTGTTACTGCTGATAGTGGTACTATCACGCTTTTTGGACCCAATATACAGGGAATGTGAAATGCACAGTGATCACCATTCAATATTAATGAGGATAAAAGTTCAATGGTGATCACTTCCTATTTTAAATTCCCTGTATGTAGTTGTGTCCTGAACAAGCGTGATGGCTACAGGGAAGTAGTTGTTCATATCTGTCCAATTTGACAAACAGCACTCATGGTTCACGACTAAAAGCAACACCAGTAGAAACTGTGCCATTGAAAAAATGATAATACAGACTTCTTTTTTTTCCCGGTAAATATAAAGATTCAGTTTGTGAGAATTTCTGAAAAAAAGAGCTTTTGAGGAATGGATTTCTCTTCATCTGGTACTGTTTTTCCATAATCCTCATTGTGATTTTATAATGGCATTCCTGTACTACTGAATGATTTGAAGATGCTTTCATAGACTGAACTGCATGCAATCCTCTCATATCGAGAATTCTGTTATTAAGTAAATTTATGTCATGAAATAATGCTCCTAAATGCAAAACTATATACTCATGTATTTCACTTAATGGCAAAACTGGGTGATGCTCGTAATGCAAATAACGAAAGTAGTTGTTTCTCAGCTAACGATACAATCACTGATTTCATACCCCACTTTCAGCCTTAAAACTGATAATTTATCCCAATTAGAAGCAGTCACTTTTGAAAAGTCTATCTTCCTCAAAATAATTTGTAATTTCTAGAATTCGTTAATTTCATAAATTCTTGAATTCCAAATTCCATGAATGTATGCATACGAATTGTCACAGATGTGTTTCTTGTTGAAGGTAGTGGTATTCGTTGCGATAACCGAGCTAATGATATCGTATTCCAAATCATTTCAGAAACGTTGAAGAAGATAGAAATAAAAAGTTCGCCTTAGAAGACAAATATCAGTTGTATAGTCTTATTCTTCGGATAGGAAGGTGTTAAAAGTTTTGTTATCACGTGCACATTTGAAAATAACTGTCCAAGCGATCAGCATGGATATATACTGCTTGGAAAGAAGTCAATATATATATATAGTAATACTTGAAAAAAGATAATTTAATGAAAAAACATTCATTTTTTACAATGAACTGCTCACATAAGTATGTGTTTTTTTAACAAAGCGCACATCTTCAAAGCAGGCTGGCGAAGATTAGGGAATGCGTCCTCAGAAATCTAGTCTTTGTAAAATGTAAGCAAGGACACATTGAATAATTTTTCTCTCAAAGAAGAGTTGTTTTGGAGTTCAAGCAGCTCCATTTGTACTGAGCCTGGCATTTCGGCAGCATTGACACTGAACGGTATTGAAAATAAATCTAAAGAAGACTGTTGGTTACGAAAATCACTAAATTTCTCTTTGAACTCACTTTGCAATACGACTAATTTTGTAGCGTATTCATCAAGAGACGATCAGTTGTACTCAGCGAGAAGCTGAAAATGAATTAAATCTTTTTTGCGAGTTGTACCTCCCAAAGTTTGAACTTGGCCACAAAGCTTTTATATGATCAAACAGAGTGTGTACCAGTTGATCTTTGGATTGTAGCCCCGTATATATATATAGGTCATTCATATGCAACGAGATGTCGGTCACAAAGGCAAGTCTGTCATCCACTTCAGATCGTTAAATTCCGCAATCGGATTCCCCTTGGTTTGCATGAACTGCTGTATTTCGCTCCTTAAGTCAAAGACTCTTTTAAGAACCTTCCCTCTGCTCAACCAACGCACATCACTATAATAAACCACATCGCCGTGATCCGCTTTGCACTCTTGGGTCAAAAACTCTTGGAATTGACGATGATTCAATCCTCTTGCCCTAATAATGTTGACAACAGTCACAATAACTTTCATGACATTCTCAAATCCAATAGTTTTCGCGCACGAATTCTCCTGGTGGATTAAACAGTGGTAATGGACGAAATCCTTTCCTTCTAGTTCCGGTTCTTTCCATAGCAGCGCAACCCTTGGTTCTTTCCCACCAGAGCAGGGGCACCATCAGTTACCACACCCTCGAGGTTGGTTAAGCTGAGGTCGAAACGCTGCAACGTTTTCTTGGCAGCTTCAAGAATATCGATGTCCATCAAGCATTCCCTTCATAGGTACGAGCACTACCAGTTCTTCTGTCACATTGAATTGTTGATCAATGTCACGGACAAAGATAGCCAGTTGTGCTGTATCCTTCGCATCTGTACGATCATCTAAAGCAAGTGAATATGACGTAAATACGGACGACCGTTTTTTTTTTTAAGTTCATTCAACGTCATTGGCAAGTTCTTCGACACATCGTGCTACAGTTACCCCAGACAAACTCGGTTTTTTAAACACTTCTTTATCATTTGGGCACAGAATATCCCCAGCAGCGATGAGACACTCTTTCACAAATCGCCGTCCAAGAAGGCTTTTGATTGTTTAGCAATTTTTTCAGCTATTAAATAACTTACTTTGACGCACGCTTCGCTTTCTTCCCTCTGCCTTTTAAATGTACCCTGCTGGCATTTTAAATTAATTTGGGGACGGTTCACTTTGTCCACACGAAGCCGCCCTTGAAGGTGATCGAAACTGGACGCATACTTTGTCTCATAGCGTCGTTTTATATTGTATTCTTTTTGATACTGACACTGACTCACGACAAATTAAACACACGATCGGCACAAAAAAGTACAAATTGGTCTGCTTTTCATTAAAAACCCGACAAGAATCACTTGATTTACGCTTTTTACTCGTAGACGCCATAGTGATGGGAAAAAAATGGCCATGTAACGGTTATTATCCACTGAATATCAGGGGAAAATGCTGGTCTTGAAATTAATGCTTGCTCTTGTTATCATTCAGGGAATGATAGGTATGATTGAAGTCTGATTAGCGGAATAATGAATTACTAACCATTTAAAACTATGTACTGTATTTAGAAATTTATATACATTTAATCATACAAATACAACATTTATTTTACAAATGATATTCTATCTTTTTCAATTTAGCTACTTGAGCGGAAATGGCTATGCGCGCGCATGGAATCACAGTGCTGAAGCGAGGACCTGGATGCTCCCACAACTGAGCAAGCCAAGGTAGCTTGACTAGCGTCGGCCATCGATACACAACGCAAAGCTCAACTATTGCCGCGCAAGCTTAAAACGTCTTCTGTCTACAAAAATAAAAGCCTAAATGGAATGCTTATAAATGCATGCATTTATTAACAAATAAATATTACTTCTTTCTCAATCAATGAGCTTGCGCAGCAAGCATATCAAGCATGGAGAATTCGCCATTGCTGAATATGTCTCACACTAACGTAAAAAGTCTGGCAATATAAAACCACAATAGGCTATGGCTGACACGATGAACCTGTATGCGCTTATACACGAATATCACACTCTTCATGACTGACTGATTGTGGATGAGATCCTCTTGTATTTATATGAAAATAACGAAGTGTCGAGAACCTTCGAGATGTATCTGGAAGGCACTAGACAGCGCACTCGAACGAACTACTGCTTCAGCCATCTACCTGCAACGTTAGTACTAGTACTTAAGTACCGCTTGGAGTTGGTAGTTGGCTGAAGAAGCATGTCTATTTAATATTTATTTTTATAGGATTTTATGTAAAGTATCAAATGCACAGCGTTCCTTGTGAATCTGGAAAGCGTCTTACAATTCTAAATACCGCAGTATCACTTAGTGGCCTGCGGCTTCATTGAAATTAGTTTTTATTTAATCGCGTTTTAATGTAAAGTAGTCATTTTTTCAAAATGGCCGGTAGGCCGCGGCAAAGAGCTCCGTGGGCCATGCGGACCCTTGAAGTAGGCAAAGCCGTTTTAGTATAACTTTTGGAGACTCAGAGTGAGCAGGTCGACCTCCACCAGTTAGCAAATTAGAGATAGCTGGCCCAAGATTATTACTAATTATACATGGCATCAGGTGATTATTAATGAATTATTATTTGGTCATAATTATATTTTTCGAAATTCAATTTGGAAAAATATACTTAGGACCAAATTCAATATAATTATATTTTTGGTCTTTTAAGATCAACCCTTGAAGGAACATGTCAGGATTTGGATGATGATGACAAGATCATTCTGAAAAGACTTGAGCATCTGAGCAATTTACTGCTGTACTTTATTTTACATCAAATAACAAAGATTCTAAAACTGAACCCTGGAAGATCCACTCCCAACAACCTGCCTTTTAGAAATCTCTTCACTTTAAACACTACTGACAGCCCTAACTATTAACCAATTACTTACCTATTTAACTAAATAATCATCAAAACTTAACTAACGCATCATTATCAGCACGTTGTCCACGCGGTTAGCCTAGTGGCTTTGCGTTTCGCAACCATATGTCTGGGGAAGGAGTGTCCTAGGTTCGATTCCCGTCAACGACATGTGTAGCTCAAGGATCTTCCCCAGCCATAGCCAAGTTAGCCGGTCTTGGGCGTGGACAGCAGGATTTTTTCCGCCAGTTTATCTGGGGTTTTTCATCCCGCAAGAAGGCAAACTGGTCCGAGGACACACACGGATTACAGTCAGGAATACTGACCCAGCCATAGGTCTGATTCGTCGGCCTATGCCGGTTCCGGAGCCCGGATAAAATTTGGGGGGGACTAGATTGTACCATGAACTCCCGTATAAAGGAGGGAACGCTGTATCATCACATGGAATTTAATTTATTTATCAGCACGTTCATACGTGGGACACTATTATTATTGTTACACAAGCACCTCCAAAAAGTCCCAAAAATAATCGTAGGAGATCCAAACTATCAACACAATATCTATCGTACTTCTCCATTAAACCATTAACAAAGCACTCACAACTGACTCAGCAATTCATTCCATTCATTCACCACTGTCCAAACGAAAAATTTAGTCATCACACCCTTGCTAACCATACTCTTACCCAACTTCCAGGGATGAGCTCTTGTCCTCCCTCCTACTCTAGCCAAGTTCTGAAATATTTCCTTTGTATTAATCCTAAAAAAAATCCTTTAAATAATTTAAGTGTCGGTAATCCACATGTAGTCGTATCAGGACTTTATAAAGAGGAATATTCTTTTATCTCTGCTTGTTAGCGTGATATTCAATAACGAAGTAATCCTGTGAGCTTCCCTGGCTATTTTAGCAATATGCTCTCAGTTCTCTATTTATCACTGCTACCCCCAAATTCCTGACTTCATCAATTATCTGGAATACAGTTCTCTCAATGTGGTACACAGCTTGTAATTTTATATCCAAAAATGCATAACTTTACATTTCTCAACATTAAACTGATATCCGTTTTGTTTTGCCCATACAGCCTATTTAAATCTCCTGCAAACTCATATATACTCTAATTTTTTTTTTTTAAAGAAATAAGCTTTGAATGCAATTTTTTTCTATTCTTTCGGGAAAAGAACTATTATTACCACTATTTATTTAACCAACCTATCCTTCTTTCACCATCTATGGTACTAGAGTAACCATGGACAACATGCATTTGGAATAACTTAAAAAATAATTAATAATACCCGTATTTAGGTGAGTATATGAAATTTTTCAATTACTATAAAATTTCAATAAATAACAAAAACACGTCCTCATCTTTTGCTATTCTCTGCATTTGTTGCAGAAATGATGTAGTATCGTATAATCATGATAATAATAAATGTTGAATTGCTTCAATTTTGATGTTACATTCTAGAACACACCGACGCAATTTTTATGAAATGATGACCGAGAAATAAATTTATCTCTCTTAAAATGCATGATTTTATTTATAATACTTTTGAGAAAATATTTGAATTTGAATTAATCTTCTTTCATTCATGAGTTGAGGCCAGATGGTCTGCTTTGGTATGTCCAGCATTGCACATTCTACCACCGTTTCTTAATCCCTTTGGTCTATAATGCTATAGAACAAAGGCATATATTATAATGTTATTTGAATGAATAAAATTATTAAGTGTATTACAAAAATTAGCTATTCGTTAATAGCAACATTTGCAGTTTTTCTATCCTTTGTTAGATTGACAGAATATCCCCTTCTTCCTCTTTTTGATGTAGCAACACAGTTGTATGCATCCACAGCAATTCATTCTCAGTCTACTTTTTGTAGTTCATACAAATCGACTGTGTGCGCTTTGTTTATTGATATTGCAAAATAAAGCCGTACTTGGAAACAACAATTCCGCAACATTTAGGATAGTGTAAATATGAGTAGCAGCTACGTGAATTCAGTAACATGAAAATATTTATTGTAAAAACAAATCATAAGGAACATGGGCGTGGGTAGAAAATTTTCTAGGGGAGTCAAAGCCAAAATTTTCCGGGGGGAGGGGGAGAAAGCTTGGAGACAAATAATTACATCAATAAATTTTTATTTAATTATTTAATTTTTTGGGGGTTTTTTTTCCGGGTGGGGGGGAGTGTCCTGTTTTCCGCCCTCTGCGGGCTCCCATGATAAGGAATATATTTTCGCTTTTGACCATTTAAGTTTAGGAATTACTATCTAGATCATTTAGTCCCGTAGAAAGAAACGGACCTATTATTCAATGCCATTACGAAAGTACATACCAAATCTGGTGGTCTTTGCACCTAACATTTAGTTCATGATCAAGCGATAAACTACATATGCGGGCGTGTGTTTGTATATATATATATATATATATATATATATATCAAATTACTTCTAGTTTCTGCCACGAGATGGCACAAAGTGCTACGATTGTTCATCCTGAATCTTACTAGCTTTCGTAAGAGCTAAAAAACAAAAGTTTATAGTTGTTGTGCCAGGAAAAATTGTCATTTATTTTGGTAGTACTGCATAGGTTTAAGTGGCTATGTTAGTGAACTGTTTATCGTCCCAAGAAATAACAACGAAGGGATATTCGATAGGCATTCTTTCTCGTGACGAAATCTTTCATGACCTTGATGAACCCAGTTTTGTCATACTATTGTGTAATCCCCTATAAAAGGAGAGCAAACGATTATTGCTCTCAGATCTAGAAGCAGCATTAGTGAGATAAACAAAATTAGTAAATAATTAGAAAATATTCTTATGTATTGCGTTCAATGCGAACTTCTGCACATGCTAATTGTAGAACCACTAGGGATTTTTTAAACTCCTAAAACGTCACCATGACACGTTATTATTTTCATCTTGATTAGTACACGTGCATTAAAAATTGCTCTCTAGGCTACGAACCGTAACTAACAAATGATATGTAAATTTATATAGCATATCCTTTGCAGATGCTAATGAAGGTAAAGTGGACAGAGATTGATTGCTTTCGTTAAGTAAGAGTGGTACACCTACAATACGAACAGTAACAACTATAAATGAAATTTATCGCTGTGTACTGGTTTACTTGATGTGGCTAGACTTTTGTAATGATGTTGTTCCGTACGCACACGATCGTATGCTTAAATATAGATAAGGCTTTTTATATAAATAAATATAAAAACACAAAACTAGTATTATTTGTGCATTTAACAGAGCATGTAAACAAAATAGAATGATATACTATTGAGTACAAAAATACATTCGTGAAGAAGCGTTCCCATTTTTTTCTAAGCCAAAAAAGCAACTCAGAATCTTTGGTGTCTCTTCCTAAATGGTTCCTCTCAAGCTTCATAACTCCTTAGAATTTGTTCCTAAGAGTATATCATTTAAATTATTTTTTTTAAGTTTCAAAATAAATAAATAAATATTAAGTTTAAAACTATTTAAAAATAAATAATAAATACTCTTATATATTGACATTGGTTTGTGCATCTTGTCAGACACCTTTTTACAAATGCTTTCGTGTGCTAAACTGGAAAAAAAAAAATAGTCTGAATAAGGCAAGGTCTATGTTTATAATAATATAAGGCTTGCATAAAATAAATTTAGATGGGTTTATGACATTGAAATATAATAATAAAGCTCAAGGACCCAGTCACTATAAGTTTCGAACTATTTTCGAATGTGCGAAGTTTTTCATTTCTGTCTTAGTTTTCATTTGCTGTTGCCAGTTCTTCATATTTCTGGAATTCATTAAAGTAGGTAGACAGCTATTTCGAAACTATCAAAAAGAAAGAAAAAAAAAAAAACTTTTCCCACACCTGTATTGTGGAATTTCGCAACATGGTAGTAAAGCCACCACAACCACAGCCTGAATCACTAATCGCTAAAACTAAATTAAGAACATGTGAATAACGCCAAGCAAAAACATGACTTTTTCAGTACTGCATATAATCCAAATCAGGTAGCACTGCACTCGTATTATTAAGTTGCTTCATGAAATGAGATTTCGTTTCAATCTAAATTTAAAACTGATTGAGTCAGCAAACTCACGACTGCTCTGCTACTAGAATCCTCGATTACAAGATGCAATAATCTCTCTCTCTCTCTCTTGTTTGTAAACAACTATAACAATAAGGTTACGCAATAAGGCAGATTTATTTTTCTGGGAACAATAATTTTTATATCTTAAATAATGATATTTCGCTAGAATAAAACAGAGGAGAAGTAACGTCATGAGCGAAAAAAGGATGCCAACTTTTCTGGAAGCTGAAGGTGCTATATAGTTCAAAACATATGAAATGAATAACTTCGACTGGTGGTTGATGGTTATTCATTTCACATGACATAGGGGGGAAAAAAAAGACAACACTTCCTTTTCTTTATTATTATTATATACGAATTTTACCAGTGAAACATTGTAAGCCTATAATACAAGTATGCTGGGTGAACTGAGGAGTCGATAATTAGGAAGGTCTTCTCTAGAGACAAAGAATATAACATTTCGAGCCACTTCAGTCCTCCAATAAACAAGGTGGTAATTTCAAATCTTTCGTTAAACTTCATCTCCCACCTAAAGATATTAACATTCATGCCCATAGCGAGAGTTGAATCCACAGCCTTGTTGATCAAAGAGTATTGAACAATCTCCATTACACGCAACGTAATAACTGTCTTATGAACAATAATATAGTTTACGTTTATTATGAAAGAAAATTACGTGATAATAAATACAATGTTGTCCTGATTTAACATACAAGGAAAATTACTGTTTTCATCATAATTAAATTAATTGAAATATAGTGCTTGTTAAATGTTATTAATTCGCGATATTAAGATATCATTATTATTACATAACACCTCCATTGGGTTCAAAGACTCATCGAGGGAGGACACCTGCTCTACAACTCTCCGTCCCCACCACTCCACTAATCGCAACTACCTTCATCATCTACACCAGCGCCATCTACCGCCGACCATCACCTATTTTCACAGACAATCACAAACATCCATGCCCACGACGGGATTCGAACCCACACCCTTTGGGCTGGAGAGCGGATACGCTAACCACTCGACCAACCAGGCCAGCAACTTCCAAGGAAGCGATGAACATCACCAGCGCCCAGGATTAATTCCAACACATGCATCATTCGAAAGTAGAGCAGAAAATTTGTTGTAACGTGGTAGATTACTGTTTGATTTTAACAAAAATTAATAAGCTATATAAAACACAATGAATTAATAAGAGACCCGACAAGTTTCGTAAGTCGTTTGACTTACATCTTCAGGGGTAACTTAAATTTTAAAACACAAAGAAAAGAGAAATGATTAGTAATAGTTCATACTATACAGTTGTAGCCGTCTGACTATTCATAAAATTAAAAATCAGAATGCAGATTCAAAGCAGTGCTGAGTTTAAACAATGCTGGATGATGCCACGTTCTGTTGTTCACGTTCATAATGTCCGAGGTCTGATTGAGGTATATTTTTTATTAAAGCTGATCAAATTTGGTGGAGAATTAATCCTTGATTTTTATTGCATTGTGTTGGTATTTTAAGCATGTTTGCAGCTTCTTTAAATTTCCTTATGTAACAGTTTTATTCTATGTACGACATGTTTGTATTCTGCCAGAGTACAGTTACCTTTAAGTTACCTTTTACCCCTGAAGATGTAAGTCAAACGACTTACGAAACTTGTCGGGTCTTTTATTAATTCATTGTATTTTATATATCTTATTAAAAAATGTGGTCCAATTACCGGAATATACCATGAAAAATTAAAATTGTTGAATATTAAGTTTTGTGCAAATTGATTCATCATTTCTAATAGACATGCCGAAACTAAGAACTCACTTCCGACAAAACTCCCGATAAGGTTAATAAATCAATAATTCATACATTGATTCACTTAAAGACGCATTTTAATTCGAAATACGAAAATTATTATCAGTTATTTTTAATATTATACTTACTTTAATTATAAGGATATAGTATATTCGTACTGTAGGCGAATAAGGATTTTTTTGCCTTTTTATTAATATTATGTATTATTAAAAACAACTCTAATATTAATAGTTCTAATTACTGTACTTGTCAGACATGATTTTCAATAAATCCGGGCGATTCAGATCATGACTTTGAGTGAGCGAGCTCAATAGCTGGACAATTTCTCAAAAGCGGCACATTTTCATGTCCCGTCAGCTTTCTGAGAAAAGTGGGACACGGGCGCCTTAAAATCGATTACCAGTCTTATGCTCTTATTTTTCCATATTTATTCTGTCATTAAAAGCAGTGACTAAATAACTAAAACGCGTGATTTGTTCTACTGGCCTGCTTCTGAGAATGCAACTGATGTTTTGTTTTCCTGCCTATTTTCACATTTTTTACTTTTCTTGTTGCTGATTTTTTTACCAAATTTGTCAGAATAATTATTTCACTAGAATAAATATCCTTGAAGACTTGCAGAAGATTAATTTAAGTACATAATGTGATCGCGCATCCCCTTTCCGTCCAACAGTCTGTGGGTTAAAATTCCACTCCAGAGATGTTTGAGAATGTCTTGAAGAGAAACACGATTTTTACCACCCCAATGTGATCCCACCGTCTTGCATAATATTAGACATTAGAAATATTTTGGAAAACGAACCATATTTGGTCTGTAGATAGAGAAAGACTCGATTTTCTAACCGTATCCCATCAATGGTGATAAACACAGAATAGATACATCTTTCGCAGGTAGGATTCACATAAAAAATTATTAAATTCAATTTTATTTCCGATTTTATTATTAATTGGTATAATGAATACTCTACTTTAATCACCTGTTAAATAAAGCAAATATATAAAATAAATAATAATAAAAAAAATAATAATAATAAATAAAATAACTTCCATTACTTTAGCTACTATTTTACACAATCGCATTTCTCTACACATTTCTCGATATACCAACAATTCCCCCCACCCACCATCTCATTTATCAACCAGCCCACCATTCCTTTGCTATTTTATATTCTGACTATGGTTTAAATATATCTCGGGGAAGATTCGCTAGTGTGCTCTTGGAGAGAAATAAGATCTTTCTATAAACATAAGGTTGCTGCTATCTCTACTAGCACAGTGTAATAGATGGCGTTTCTTTGTTTTGTTTGTTCATTCTGTTTGAATTTATGTGCATTTTTATGTTGAAATGCTCTCTCTCTCTCTCTCTCTCTCTCTCTCTCTCTTTCTCTCTCTCTCTCTCTTTCGTTGTATGTGTGTTTCTTGCATTGGTAAACTGCGTAACAAAAATATACCTCTACCATCACAATGCTGTCATAGATAAAGTAGCTAAGGATAATCCGTGGCTGCGCTTTGATTACCTATAATCCAATTATCCTTTTAGCTTAACCTCGAAGGCCTTGGTAGTCGAGCCCTTGATCTTGGTGGTCAAATGCTTTGACTACCAACGTCAAGAACACTATTTCATCCCAACTTATAATGCAGACCTGGAAAGTTATCTAAATTCTCTACCGTGGACCTTTAAAAATTGAATTGCTAAATAAATGGAGGTGCGATAAATAAATAGTTATTTATTATCGCATAAAAGGTTTTAAAAATTCAAGTTACTTTTGTAAATTTTTCTGTTATTGATAACACGTTATTTTTTCATATTCTACTATGTCGCTTTCTTTCTATATTATTATTATTTTTTCAATGTATTGTTATTCAATCACCTTCCCGCTTATTGGAGGCCTGGACTGGCTTCAAGTTCCATGTTTGGTCTCTGAAGCAGGCTTGATTATGTAAAAAATAAATAAAAATATCAAAAAATATATAAAATAATAAAAATAGAAAAAAATAAGGGTGGGAACAACATAAAAAATGCATATACACGACATACAATACGTAAATAATTTAAAAAATTTGTTTATCGCGAAGCAAAAGTAGGTGAGTAATTAATTTCGATGACAAAAATTCGAAAATGTGAGTTTACACTTCATCAATTAACTTCTCATGTTTTAAAAATCAATATTAAGTATTCCCGCAACAGTTGCATTTCATGTGAACCTACAACATACGTTCAGTACTTCGATTTTAAAAAAGTCCTTCAATTCTTTCACTTGTGACTGATATCAGTAGTTTCTTTGATTAAGAACCACAAAAATCTCAAGCATTCTTCCATTTGTATACGAGTATTGTTCAATACAAGAAAAAACATCCTAATGGACATCCTCTGCCTGTACGTTACTGACAGTAACGTACAGGCAGAGGATGACATGTTGCAACATTTAATGACATGTTGCACCCCATTGCTTTGTAGGCATGTCTTCTACGAGATCGTTATGATTGCCAGTTTTGACAGACTCTGACAAACTGGCAATAATAGTTTTGAAAGTAGTCGGTGCTGCTTTTTTCAATATCATTTAAGATGTCATTGAAAGAAAAGTCCTTCAATCATAGCAAATGTACTCATTTATAGCACAATAAAAATACCTTCTTTAATTTTCGCAGCACTTATTAGTGGAGGCCTGTCTTTGTAAATGCAGGAAACCATTACCACTCTTCTTGGAAAAATTTAAATCAAATTGAATTTAATGTGGATCTGTATCATGAGAAATATTTCGGGTTTCAAATACTTTTCTCCCCTTGGCAATAAACTCGAACGAAATTACATTTTTTTAAACCAAATATCATATAACTTTAGCTGAACCATTCCATGTCATAAAAACAAATTCCTGAATCCTAGCCGCATGAAAATTACGAGGACGACTATCACTGAGATATTCATCGTATTTAGTATGTTTAACAAATAAAGCCGCATTTTCATAGTATTTCTTCAAATGGAAAGCACATGCTGTAAGAATAAAGGGATTTTTTTTTTCGAGTAGGTAAGAAGCACGGGCTTCAAGTAAGCTTTGATGCATCTTCACATTATCCGAGTAACAAGTAAATCCAGTTTCCAAAAAAAAAAAAAAAAAAGAAAAAAAAAAGGATGAGTGGCAAGAATATTTGTGAAAGTCTTTAGATGGTGGATAATTGTCACTGATCGATGTGAGAAGAATCGGTTGACTTAAAAAGAATCATGTTTGGTCTTTAGAGCAGATCTCTTGAATTATCTAACACTTGGCTCACCCACGATACCAATGTACACCCAGATTTATAGCTTTTCGGAGATGGAATTCAGAGAGAAAGAAAGAGAGAGAATATCTGCAAACGCTATTCACAAAAATCATTTTCTTCCCACGTCTCTGTGAATCAAATTAATATTATTTTAACTTTATTTTAATATTAAGAAATAATTCTAAATTTTATTTTTCTGACGCTTTCGAAAAGAGGAGATCAGATCATTTTCGACGAGGTTCTAATTCCAACATTTCAATTTGTGTTTTGGTTAAATGCAAATCACGAGATCATTTACTTCCGTTGGTTTATCAAACGAGTCGCTTACCTATCTGAAAATGTGGAATCGCTTCACGATAATGACGCTGCGCTTGAGTTCCATCTATAAAATGGGTCTATCTACTATTATGGCTCAAGTGGTTTAAGAACGGGCAACGTAGTATAAATCAGGTACTGGTCTCATGGTTATATGTTTCATCTTTTCAGATTATTATTATTATTATTATTATTATTATTATTATTATTATATCTTCATGGAATCAACAGACTCCGTGCGGGAAGTCCCACTGTTACACACACACACACACACACGGTCCATCATACCGTGCCTTAAATATATTCACCGTCTACGCATCCACATCACTCTCGGGCAATACATTCCAATCGCCCACCACTCTCCACATGCAAAAAATCTGCTCCTCACCTCTTCTCATACAGTTTCCACGAATCATCTCTTGTTTTCCCCTTTGTTTTTCCCCAACCTATGTAAAACATCATCTACGTTAATCTGGTAATAACCCCCGATAACTTATATGTCTCAATCACATCACCCTCCTCCTCCTATCTAGTATTCTCTGCAAATTGTATTTCCTCAATCTGTCTTCATACTCAGCATTACAGAGACCAGAAACTACCTTAGTCTCATCTCACCTCGTCTCACCTTTCCCAATATCTCCTCATCCTTTTGAAAACCGAGTGACCAAATGTGCACAAAAGTCCATATGTGGCCTAATCAGTCTTATATAGGAACCCTAACAACCTGACTTCTACACGTTAATGTCCACCGCATCATTGCCATAATCTGTTAAGCTGTCTTCACGATTATATCAATGCGTTCCTGAAATTTTAGCTCCTTATCCACAATCACTCCCAGATCTCTTATCTCCACGACTTCCTCCAAGATATTGCCACCAATTGTTTACTTTGCATCCCTTCAAGCTGGACATATTTGTTAAACGAAAATATCAATGCTCATGCTCTCTAAGCTTCCGCCATATCACGGAGAATACAAATAGGGTTGACGAATGTGTAATTTTAATGAGCTTCTTAGATATCGTACAACCTGCTATGACATATTAAGTCTAATTTTTTATCTCTTTCTTTACATACAACTTATACTTGTCTGGACCTCCGTACCAGAAACATTAATACTTGTGTCATCATTTTTTAAGATACAGATTGTCACTCACTCACCCCCCCCCCCACACACACACAGTGGATAGTAAGTAGAATAAGTAAGTAGAATAAGTAGATAGTAAGCAAACTTTATAAGACTTCGTGCAATTGTAACTGTGATCACATCGTTCCAGTCTGCCCTTTACAACAATAAATGAACAGTAACACCTAATTGCAATCTACAAAGACACTCTCAATACCAATGAAGAGAAGGTAAATCTAATGCAATCATTTGAGCACAAAACCAGCTAGTCTTAGTAGGAACTAACCGATGACATATGAAACTGTCTCATCGGACAATGGACATGAATATATGACAGTGGCATATACACCTATCACATCATGTGATGACATAATCCTTGTGCACCTGCGTGCCATGAACTGACTAATACTATATTACTCCACATTCTTACTGCTGAATAAAAATGTTTTCTTTTGCAATCTGTGTGTGGGTGATGGGACAATATCAATGTCATTTTTGTGCTTAGCTCATAGTTATGTTAAAATGATTTACTTTTGCATAGAGGAAAATTTCACCATCGTATAGTTATTCAGTAGAAAGAGTAAAAGACATTTATATCTTTTTATTTATTTATTTATTTATTTATTTATTTATTTATTAACCTTACGTTTCTTTTATCACCAGGAAAAAAAAATCACATTATGTGTATTTGTCCTTATTTGTTCTTGGACTGTTGCAGGTGTCACCTAATAAAGTAATTATATTTAAAATCAGATACACGAGTGGTGTGCAGAAATATATGTAACTTATAATAATAACATCAACAAGTAAGGTAAAACGTTTGTCTGGGATATACGTCTTGGCTATACGTGCATATGTCTTGGGATCGCTTTACCAGGAGGTACGGGGGGACCTCTTGCTAGAGGCAATCAAGCCCAAGAAAAAAAATTATTCAATTCAATTATTATTAATGATTCAATTATTATTATTACTTATTTATTATTATATTATATTATATATTTATTATCATATATTATATATTATTACTTATTATTATTATTATTACTATTATTATATTTCAACTATTATTAATGATTAGTATAAATATTGTAATACTACTGTATTACAATATTTATACTAATCATTAATAATAATCGAAGTTTAATATTTACAGTTTACACATTTGTTTTAATTTATAAATACAGTATCGTAATACCGTAGTAATACATATTATGTATAAAGAAAATGAATATACTGTACTACATTTATTATTGACCATGCTATTTTAAAATTCAAATTTTATTGATGAAACGCCATGCATCCATCCTAGATATGGCATCATACCTAGGATGGCATCAAATTGTATCAAAAATTTGAATGACTCAACATTGTGATTAAAAGAAGTTGGGGGGGGGGATAAAAAGAAAGCAAGAAAGGGTTGCACGATTCTGATTTCAGAATTGTGTAATCTCTACTGAAAGCATAAATGAACAATTAAGTGCTACAAAATCTTTATCTGATATAAATGGTCTTATTTACCCCTATTGTTTCATAATAGTTCTACTTCTAAGAAACTGCAGTAAGCTTCTGAAAAACTCCGAGAAAATCAATGTATAATGCGGCTTAAAGGATTTAACGATGATATTAACCTTAAATCCTTTAAGACCTTTAAGTCCTAGTTCTAAAGGTACTTAAATTTATAAATTCTAACGATTATTCGAATTATATGTCCGCGCGGTTAGCCTAGTGGCTATGCGCTTCGCAACCATATGCCTGGGGAAGGACTGTCCTAGGTTCGATTCCCATCGGTGACGTGAGGATCTTCCTCAGCCATAGCCAAGTTAGCCAGGCGTGGACAGCAGGGCTTTTTCCCCAGTTTATTCTGGGGTTTTTCATCCCGCAAAGCAGGCAAACTGGCCTTGAGAACTCAACACTACAGGCCATAGGATACACCGGGCATAAGGCTGACCACCTTATCCTGTAAAAACGGAGTGAGGCCCGATGATCAATGGACCCTCGACACCGCAAGGCAAAAGAGGGTATAAGGATGATGATGATGATGATATTCGAATTATATGGGTTGCTGCCTCAAGAGTTCACCTCTGAAAAATAACTACAAAAATTACAAATAAATAAATAAATGCTGACCATCTTCCCACGTAACGTGTTGATAAAAGGTTCACGGAACTCGATGTACCTAGACCTTGGCTTTCTCCTATTGTTTCATGACCGTTATCTTCAAGTTCAATATCAAAGGTCGTGTGCTTTTCAGTTGTCATTGTACAGGTTTGAAAAAGGATACAATAGCCTTGATAGTAGCGATACGTAATATAGAACATATCAAAACAAACATATATATAGAAAATTAATTAATGCAAACAAGAGTAAAATATCACATTCGCCAGCTAATTAGACAAAAGTTTGAATTCTCAAACCGACACTTGTGGGAGATTGAACACGGTTCGATCTTCCACAAGTGTCACCTTAAGTAAAATTCATCAGGAATAAGCAAACAAAAATATGTTTAAATATAAACGTCTGAATTAATAAAGTAATTTATAATCATTAATTAAAGTTATTAATTTAATTAAATATTTCCCATTTGTCAATAGCAAAGTAAAATTAAGTAAGCCGCAGGTTCGAATCCCGTCGTGGCAGGATAAGCGGATGTTTCGGATTGTCTTTAGATGGAGGGATGAATTTCATGGCCCGGTACATGACAACATCCCCGCTTATTGGAGGCCTGAAGTAGATTGAAAATTTTCCATGTTTGGTCTCAAAAGCAGGGTTTCTGGATCATATAAACAACCAATAGAAATTAAAAATTAAAAACCCTCCAATTAGACAATTAAATTTTTGTTATATCTTTAGAAAAAAAATAAGATTTTCGAAAATTTTAAAATTTATTTTTTATTTAAAGTTCCTGTTTCTTATTTACCTTTTAAAAAAAAATTAGAAGGCTCTTAAACTATGAAATACTTATCCTCTGAAATTCAGGATACTATAATAGCAACAACAGTATCACTAATTGTTTTAAAAAAAATCAGCAAAGTAGCCATTTCAAAATTGCAGCCAACCTACTGGTTCCTCAATACGTGTCACTTTTTTCGCATGTTTATTATTTTAATAAGCTACGTTCATATTGCGCTTATTTTTCAGAGCTGTTTTCATTTGATATTTACACACGCGCGCCTGCGTATTGGGTTTAATTAGAATGGCAGCCGTTAGCAAAATTGTGTTAAAAATAAAAGCACCTGTGAGTAACATTATTTTTTATTATATTAATGTGTAAAACTTTGAATATTATTCATCTAGGCGTAAATGGTTAAAATTTAATTTTGTCATTGCACTAATTTTGTTATATAAAAACTCGTCCAAAGCAATATTTACTATTAGGCAATGTACAACACTAAATTTATACTTGTAGAGTTTGAGAATTCCGAATTTTAGCTTTTATATATATTTTTGGCAAATATATTTTCATTGTCACAAGCTATGAGCTTCGAGACTTCCTGGGAGGTCTCATGTCATATTAATAATATAATAATAAAATGAAAAATTTAACTTCAATATATGTTTATTGATTTTCGTTAAAAATGCTAGAGAAACAATACAAGTAATGCATATTTTACACAAGTAATATATATATATATATATATATATATATATATATATATATTCGGAATTCAACATCAAAACATGTTTCACCACGTTTCCTAAACTCCGTTCCATCCTCAGTCGACCTAAAGATAAACATCATTTCTTTCAGTACCCAGGAGTTTACAAGATTATGTGTAATTGTGGAAAGCCTTACTACGGTCAGACGGATAAATCTATCCTTTTCCGTGTTGAAGAACATCAAAGAGATATTTCCTACAACAGAACCCGAGCTAGCGCTCTCTCCAGGGACGTCCTATTCTCTATAAACTCCGACGAAGGCCGCCAACATCTTATGGACTGGTCTCAAACTTCAAACATGCATAAGTATATATCAGATCAGTTGTAGCTGAGAATATTATTCAAGTGGGTTGAATCAAGTGAAATTTCTTTAGATTCGAGAATGCGCCTCTCAAGTTCATTAAATCAACCCACCTGAATAATATCCTCAGCTACAATTGATCTGATACGCACATTTCTACTGTTCAGTACTGGCGTTCTCGCGATATCTCTCGCAGGCCGTTACATACAGCTGAAACTGTAGCACGTAATCCAGTTCCTTCCTTTCCGCGTGATGATACGCGTCCGTGAGTCCCCTTTTACGGGGAGGAACGCACCATCTAATCCCCCCCCCCAAATTTTATCCGGGCTCCGGAACATAGGCTGATGAACAAACCTATGGCTGGGTCAGAATTCCTGGCTGTAATCCGTGTGTGTTCACAAGACCGGCTAACTTGGCTATGGCTGGGGAAGATCCTTATGTTCCTCGAGTCGTCGACGGGAATCTAGTCTAGGACACTCTTTCCCCAGGCATATAGTTGCGAAGGACATAGCCACTAGGCTAACCACGCGGACGTAATCCAGTTTAAACTATACCACAGTTTATACTAGATCTCTTGTTGTTATTATGTAAAGTTTCTGTAGTTTTTTGTGTACATAATTCTTTATAGTTAGACACCTGAAGAAGTTGTTTATCAATGTAACTAGTTGAACCCATTAAATTATATATATATATATATATATATATATATATAAGACTGAGGCAACTCTCTCAAGTAGTGCCACACCGGGCAACTCTTGCAAGTAGTGACATACTGGGGCAACTCGTGGTAAAGGTGGAGTAAGCGCCGATCACTTTCCTTAGTATTTTCCCCTAATGCAATGCACATCCCTTTGCAGAGATGTATGATGCTATGCATTAAAGACAAGGGCCGCTACCCAGACCGGTTTCGACCTTCATTGAGGTCTCATCCGTGGGAGCTAGACCTAAAAATGCTAAGGTTGAAGTAATGCAGAGCTTATATTTTTAGGCCTAGCTCCTACTGACGAGACCTCAATAAAAGTCGAAACCGGTCTGGGCAGTGACCCTTGTCTTTAATGCATAGCATCATACATCTCCGCAAGGGGATGTGCCTTGCATTAGGGGAAAATACTAAGGATCGGAGCTTACTCCACCTTTACCACAAGTTGCCCCAGTATGACACTACTTGCAAGAGTTGCCTCAGTCTTGCACTCCGTGGAGGCGCAAACTTGTACTTGTCTGTTTGCTTACTTGGGAAAAAGGATTAAAACCTAGCTTATAAAATTACTTGGTAGCTTTATCATACCCAAGGTAAAAAGCTTTCTACATATATATTACTGGTTGTATTCAGTACTCTTTTGAATTACTACGCCTGTGTAGCAGATAGGTAAGTGTTGTTAGAATACAAAGTTATCGTTGTGTCTGAATTGTGTGTTGTTATCAGTAATTAAATATTTTGAAGAATTAGCCTTTAACCTGTGAGGCGCGTACAACTCCGTCACATGGCTACCAGTCTGTCAATGACAGCCGTATCTCGACACTTAGTGACGTAGAAGTATTATAGTGACAAACAACAAAACACCACGTGCTAAGGAAGCTTTCGTTTAGTAAAGTAAATAACCGGCTGGAAATGTTGAGAAGAAATTCCAAACTAATGGAAATTTTCTAAAGAAAAAAGAAAATGATAACAATATAGGGAATTTTACAACAACTTCATATTCAGGGAAAAAGCAACATAAAACAAAACATAAGAGAATGCATAAAGAAAATAATAAAAATAAATAACATGATTAGAAAAACGTCTTCGAAGTTAGCTTTCTTTTATTTGACCATCTGAAACCAAAAGAATTATGGGCAAGAAATACAAGTCATGGTATATATAGCAATACGTACTCATATAAATATAGATTATATTTACATAAGTATATGTATATAATACTTGTATAAAATACAAGTCATGGTAACAATCACATACGGACACACACGAAACGTTTCGACCTCAGAGGAATCTCAGCTTATCCGCTTTTCCCACCATGTGTGGTATCTTATAGGTGGTTTCAACTTAAAGACTAAATTAGAAACGCATAATTGAAATAATTAGAATTAAATAACTTTGAGACAGAATAGTGCACGCGTTCGTGATAATTTATATTCCACAAGCTCACTACTGTAAAATCTCGTTATTTATTTAAAAGTTTGCCAAATAACATAATTATCGAGCTGAACTGGATTGGATTATTGTTATTATTAAATTATTACGTGACAACTACACAGAATTCAAGGACTCATCGAGGACACCCCCTACTGCACACAACCCACACTATCCACTACTTAACGTTATCTATACGCAACGCGCTATCCACATCTGCACAGGGAAAATAAAACAAAACATAAGAGAATGCATAAAGCAAATTATATAAATAAATAACATAATTAGAAAAACTGCCCACTAACAAATTTTTGTTCCCCCCCCCCGAAACTGAGTTTCGGGGGGGGGGGAACCTGCTACCTCCATATATATATATCAAGAATCATCTGGTCCTGACGTCAGAGGATTAAATTCAGGTCTTTTTCATTCGAAAGGCACAATATCCCGACGTTCTTCTTCCAGTTGCACTTGGGAGGCTTTATGAAGAACTGAGTCCCGTTTTGTTGTTCTGACTGTTATACACTGCTGAAAACAATTAGGTGATATTTTAGTTTCTGTCGGATAATTATAAATTTATTGGGTACTTTATACATGAATAAATATTTACTTTTAGCTTGAAATAATTTTAACAATAACAACAGGAATAGCCAAAAACGCTTTTGTTAATTTTTAATAGGGCGTATGGTTTCCATTAACAGCCAAAACAGTGGTACATTTTTATTGCATGGACCGGATAAGATGATCAAACAGTTCTTGTGGGATATTTCCCCGCTCTTCTGTGAAAGCAGTTTCGAGCTCTTGAAGCGATCCTGGTGGCACCAGTCGAGCAGAAATGGATTCCTTCTTCCTAAGCCACTCTTGTTCCAAATTTGCACGGTGTGGACGAGTACTGTCATCCATAAAAATTAATTCTTGGACCAATTGATGCAGCATATAGATGAACTATAGGTTCCAAAATCTCATCGCGATACCTTTGGACTGTTAAGGAACCGTTTCTGATAAAATAGAGATCAGCAGGGTTGACCCGTGCATAGGCACTGCGGAACTGCAGCATCCCCAATTTTTCTCTATATATAAATATATTTATGTTTGCTTGTAATATTTAATTTTATCAGTAACAATCCTATACAATTCTCTTATTTTGTAAAAAAAAAAATAATAAAAATCCATCTTGTAGCACTTAGGAGGGCGAAGGACGCTAGCGGCACTGTGTTTTCCACAGTGCCGCTAGCGTCATATTGCTACGCGCGCAAGCATATGCACGTCATAGTGAAATGCGAGCTATTAGCGTAATGCAGCACTGGCCGTCGCGCAGTTCCACTGTTGTTTATATGCAGTTTGCGTCAGTAGTAGAGTTCGTAGTGCTTATCGAGTTTACTCCATTTCTTTAAATATTTGGACATTACAATTAAAGACACATTTGTTATAGTAATTTTTAAGTAATTTTAATTACACTAAACTGTATAATTTTATCAATAATAAACAATATTTTTTTCATGAAACAAAAGAAGAATATATTTTATTAAGTAATTTTGAATTATTCCAAACTGTATAATTTTATCGATAATAAACAATATTTTTTCATGTTTAATTTTTTTAAAAATTTTTACCATAATTTTGATATTTTATCCAAACACGTATACAATGTACTTACAGTGTGTAAGCATATTTCGAAAGTTGCAGCACCCCCACGGTTTCAAGCCACGAGCCGCCACTGGAGATCAGCATGGCCACCTATACTTATTCCAGCCCATACCATCAAACTCCCACCTTGATGTTGGGGTCTTTCACGAACAAACTGTGGATTATTTCTTGTTCCACTTTCACGCCATATCAAGATACGTCGGTTATCTGGTTGTAATAATCATTTGTTCAATTGCGGTGTTTCCTGTGCCCAAATTCTTCGGACTCATTTGTGATTTGCAGTAAGAGGAATGCAAACAATTGTTCTTTGAGCATATAAACCTATGGCATGAAGACGATTTCGAACATTTTCCGTCTCCAAAAAGCGATTCTAAAGTGATGAAATTATGTTTTGAGATATACGACACGCTTGAGCGACAACTTGCTGCGTTTCCAGCTTCTGATCGAACAATGGCTCTCCAATCTATGGATTCTGGGATATCATGTTGCTCAGCCATTTTTAACAAAATAATGGGTGGTAATGGGTAGGTGACATAAGTTTACCTATAGTGATAATTATGCACTATAGTGAGTGCAACAAGCCAGGCTTTTATACCCACCTCCACATGCTAATACAGCTAAGACACGTTTCGACAAGTCTTTACATGATTTTGTACGCAGTTGCGTGTTCTACACTGTTGTATATTAAGAATATTTTAAAATAAATGTGTTCCATTTGTAAATTATTTTTATAACTTTGTAATTTACAAGAAAACCAAAATATCCCCTATTGTTATGAGCAGTATATATTCCCTTCTCACAAATGCGAATGCGATCTTCACTACCACACGACCCGGAAACTTTTGGCTGCTGTATTTTCTACCAGGGCTGGTTGGTTCGCTTCTCATTAATCAACCTGGTGACTCTCAGCTCGCCAAAGTCACCATATTGATACTATGTTTAGCGCAGGTGAAACAGAACTCCATTCCTCAAACCACCCACCAATTCCAGCCTTCATAAAGTTGGTTATTCCCCAATTATTCCCCAGTAATTATCGGCGTAAATATATTTATATTTACGTAAGGATTGTATTTTTTGCTTATTTGAAACATAATACATTAAAGTTTTGGTGTTAAATTAAATTTAATTATTCATGTTACTTAAGAAATCACAAGAGAATTGGGATATAAAGTTTACCAGTAATATTTAAACCAGTAATGTGATAAAATCGTGGAGTGTGTACATTCGTGATATTTAAAAAAAACAAGAAATTCGATAAATAAATAATTATTATGAGAAGCTGACCAGCTTAACGTTCAAGTAATTGATAAATAACAGTTGAAAGTTTAGATTTTAAAAGATTTGAAGTTTTAAGTTTTCAGTCCAACTCAATAATAAAATTTCATGGTATTTAGTTTAAATTGATTAAGCGCAATAGTTCAGTATATGGGAATGCTTTTTTTTTTGTTCTCTTATATGAAAAATCATCAAATATATATTTTATAAAATAAAAATAATGACAGATATTCATTATCTAAGTAAAGGTGGGCAAAACTTTGCACAGTTAAATCAAAAATGATCTTAGTTAAATATTTTAATAATATTTGCCAATCCTTATTTTGACTGTTTTTTTTTAAGGAATAACGGATATTTTTCTTATTATAATAATTATAAAGAAATAATCAGAAGAGGTCACTTGTTCGTTCTAATTTTAAAAATGCTTTAAATACGTCTCTTACAACATTTTTTTTTAGCTTTTGTGAACAAGAATGGAATATTTGCTATGATAAAGGAAGAATCTGTCATTATAAAATAAAAAAAGTCAGTTGATTGTATTATTGAAAAAAGAAACAACAGCACAAAATCACTTCCTTGATTTAAAACTCTGTGCAATAGCCTCGTGTCCAATTATCACACCGATTATGTTTGCTATATACATGACAAATCACGAGATAAATCCATCTTCGTCTGATAACTACATGGAGACGATTTGCTGAAAACCTCCTTAGACCAGACTCAACGATTTAATGAATGATAATAATGAATAAAAAGATGTAGGTATTCTGGTTGATAGGGAATTTAAGTTCAGGAATCAATAAAGTTCAAAAGATTGTAAGTTGACTAAAAAGAAGCCTTATCTGTAAGAGAAATGAAGTAATGATACCAGTTATACAAGTTTTTTCTCAGGTCTGCAATGGATTGCGGCTCATAGCTTCACTCATCAAAGTTTTTAATTGATCTCAAGAAAATCGAAGGTATTATATTGAGAGAAGGTGTCTAAGTGTATAGAAGTCTATATGCAATCCCTCTATACACATAGTATTTTTGGCTAGTTGCAATCTGATGAGTTTATCTAACAAGGGACGGAGAACCGATTTAATTTAAGATTATAAATTACAAGAGTTTGATGCATTTGGTTGAACCAGGATGACAGTATATAATAAGAAGATAACGAAGAAGAGAGTTAGAACAAATACACGGAGCTCATGTTTTACTTTTAGGGTAGAACATATATAGAATAGCCTCATCAGTCAACGGGTTATAAAACATGGCGAATTTATGTAACTCTAATGGCTAGATGAGAGGTTAATAAAAAATTATGTACAACGATTATCTAATCTGGGAGTATTGAATAGGGCGGTATTACATGTGCTCCTCTGTCTAAATATGAGAAAATATATAATAATAATGAAATAAAATAGAAAAAAATGAGAAAATGAAGGAGAAGATAATAACTGAGTATACACAAGCAATGCAATAGGATGATGGTGAATTTCAAGGTGTTTGCATATCAATTAGAAGGGCTTAGATTGTAGTTGTGAAATTGGTTTTCATCCATGTATCCCGGTTACCCTTCAAAAACATAAAAACCGACCTTGAATACTTTTGGTAGTGGTTACAAAAAAATATTAAAAAAAGAAAGAACGTTATTGACCATCTGTCTTTTTTTATTTCTCGTCCTGAGCACTACGCCTTCCTGTGTTTATATAATTATTTCCAAACGATTTTTTCAGAAGCTTCACAGTTTCTCAATTTTAGTCGATAAATTCCGCCCTCTCCTTTCCCTTCCCCAATCATCCTGTCGACAGTATTGCTTAGATCATTTCACCGTGTAAGATTAAATTTGAAGAGTATGACAGCATGGGAGGATAGTTTAAGAAATGTGACATTTTGGGATATAGATTAGATCTGGAACTCTTTTACGTCACGATACAGCTGAAAATAAGGTTGTGTGTGTGTGTGTGTGTGTGTGTGTGAGAGAGAGAGAGAGAGAGAGAGAGAGAGAGAGAGAGAGAGAGAGAGAGAGAGAGAGAGAGAGAGAGATGAGAAAAGTTATTCTAAAGCATCGTAACAATTTGTGGTAGAGTTGGGGGAGGGGGACAAAATTCATATAAAAAAAAAAAAGGAGAGAGAGAGAGAGATCAGTCATTTAAAGATAACACCCAAAACTATATGTTCGACATATAGTTCGAATATCCGAAAAATACTGCTTAGCAAGCAAAGAGAATATCTAATACTCTGGTATTAGATATTAGATATTCTGGCAAGAAAAGAATGAAGCACAAGAATAAACAAATGTCTACTAGATGAATTACGAAATTCGAAGTTTTAAATTCCAAGGCCGTTTGTAAGAGCAGGTCGTGGATTTTGTGTTATTGCACCCTGGGAATCTTGACCTATGGAAGAGATACTCTGAGATATTCTCGTTCACAGACTATTCACGAACATTTATCGGCGATATATATCTTCAAATACTGCGATGTTATATTTTCTTCTGTAATTTATTTTCAATATATAATTTAATGAAAATATATATTTAACTGCCCTGTGTTTTAAATTACTTATATCTGGTGGCTGCGATTTCTCTTCTCAACTCCAACCTATTGGAGCAAGTTTTAGATAGAACGTTGAAGGCTTTAGAAAACAATAATTTTCAAGTACCCCGAGGGTATTATTTGGATCCGGTAAGTAGGATTCCCGGGGATTGCAGTTGGTGGTTAACTATAGAAGGTTATTTCACCCTATTATAGAATTGTGTAAGACCACCACCATCCCGCTTATTGGTGACCTGAAGTGGCTTGAAAAAATATTATGTTCGATCTCTGCAGCAGCAGCGTAGCTAGGCACTCAGTGCTCTTGGCAAAGCGCCTTTTATATGTGCAAATTTCGATGGAAATGGTAAAATATCCTGCCACTTAAAGCCTTTCTATTCGTCTGCTCCGAAGCTGTATTTTATTCGTATTTAACCCAACATGTTAATACTCTACAGACTGCTAACGTTTCTTCGTTGGTGGGATTGAGTTAATATATATACAGAGACAGCCTAAGAAATTAACCTGTATAACAATATTTAAAACCAATATTAACAATTTTCTTCTACCCGTATCATAACCACCTACGAAACTATTGCATTAAAGATTTGCAACCGAAAATCATTAATACAGTAGTTTCGTGGATCCATTAATATAGTGTTTACGAAATAAAACAGTTAACTATACTTCAATTGCATTTTATCTGCATAATATGGCTCGAAAACAAATTCTTTTGTTGACTGTAAAAATATGTAACAGACAGACTATAAAATTGTTATTATTATTATTATTATTATTATTATTATTATTATTATTATTATTATTATACAGGCACTTCTATGGAGCCTTCTGACCCATCAGGGGAGGTCCGCAACATTTCACAAAACGCTAACCATCATTTGTACAATACCAGTCATATTTTTCTTCGAACTCATTCACTAACAAAGCACTCACAACTGACATTGACAACCCATTCTTCCACTCACTCACCATTCTCCAAGCAAAAAAAAAAAAAAAAAATCGAGTCCTCACACCCTTGCTAATTACACAACTACTTAATTTCCAGGGATGACGCCTAGTTCTCACACATTAGTACGAGTAGTGTACCGAAAAATTTCTTTATCAACCCATAAAACCTCTTAAAACCCCAAAACTCTTAAAGTAAATTACGTATTTCTATCATATCGTGTTCCTCTCTGCCTACCAACCAGCCTCTGTAGCCTACAAATCTTCAATCTCTCCTCTCATACAAACATTATATTTTAGATTTGCATCGGATAATAACAATAATCAAAATTAACATTCCTATTTAAAATGAATAATAAAATAAAAAACTTAAATTTTTAAATTTAAGTTTTTAAAATAATTTTGAAATCGATCTTGAAATATTAATGATTGTACAACGATCATTGGAATTTTCCGATTATTCTTTTATACGAAATTAAATAATTCATTCAAATACCCAAATTATGTCATCATCTCTGTTAAACAAATAAATAAATAATACAGATTAAGGTCTGTAGAATCTTATTCCAGAGAAATTAACTCTAATTAATAAGTGAATAATCATCACTAATAATTATTGATATTTAAATACGAAAGATACTTTTTAAAAGATTTAAAAATAACAAAAATGTTTGTACAAATTAAACGAAATTACTAATAACATAGGCTAAAATTTTCTAATGTGTTTCTTAAACATTTTGAGACTGCAAGAACCCAACATAAAAATATTTATTTTTTTCGAAAATCCAATGAAAATTTTCATGAGATAAAATAATAGGAAACGAATTATGACAATGAAGCGTTACTTCAAAAATATTTATATGAAGAAAATACTTACTATATATAATATGTATTATATGCAATAAAGTAACATAACTGTTCCAGATACAAGTCAGTTTAATAATTTTCTTTTCTTTCTTTCTTTTTCTTTCCCCCCACCCCCCAAAAAAGTTCTAATACAAGTTATAAACATCTCTATACTCTATGGAACAGAGTTTTGCGGCATCCTAGAGTTTCGGGGAACAGTTGAAGAAACACAGTTGTAAACTGCTCGAAAGTATAAATGAACGAAAGTATAAATATATAAAAAAAGATAAAATTAAATTGGAGAATACATGCATTTGTTAAGCATGTATGGCCACCTCTCTCTTCCAATTCCCATTCTATTCACTTTCATCCGGTGCTAACTGTAGAGCGTCTACACTAAGTGGGCAAAATATTAGAAACATCCCTACGCCACCTCCCCCCACCCCCGATAGTAGTATTCAACAGTAATACGCCTTAACCACACGTGGCAGACACTGACTATAAATAGGCAACAGATTGTCTCTGATAAAGCATGTGTGTTTAGTTCAGCAGTATGTGATAATGGACAAAGGTCGAGTGACTTCACACTGGCGTAAGGGGGGGGGGATAAAAGTAGGAGCAGACGGGCTGTAAAAGTACTATATCTCGAAAACCGTTACCATACTAGGATGTCCACAACATGCAACAGTGTTTCCGAAAACATCAGGTCAACACCGGCATGAGAGAATCGAAATCAAACTTTATCGGATCCCACTTTTACAACGCTGGCTTCTTTGTCTTTGTTGGTGGTGAACAAAAAAAAAACTGCGAAGTCATTCCATACTTTCATATTTTTATTAGATATCACAGTACATCATATTGATGTAAATATCGTGAGAAATAACCATTATTAAAACATTGAATTGCACAAAATATGAAAATCATCCAATCCTAATTTACGCTCACGCGTAGACCTACACGTTTTGCCGTGTATTCGCAACTTAAGTCCTACGGAGTAGGTTGGTTACTCCTCATTCCTGGAGGTGTCCTATGTCTGTAGAAGCATGTATTCACGGGGACGGTTTTGCCTGTTCTGGGGGACGAAAAACCCGAGTTTCCGAGTGAAAAAATCCCCTACCTCCGTATGAGACCGGCTAACTCACATTCAGTCGAAAGAGACCAGATAAAGGTTCCTCACCTCACTGACGGGAATCAAATCCAGGTCTTTCGGACCAAAAGGCTTCGTCTATACTGACTGAGATACGGAGGATCATGAAAATCATATGATGAAAATCAGTAATCCAATCCAATCCTTACATGAAAGCTAATCTATTACAGATTTGATTTTTTATGTCTTTAACTGGGCATTCCTCATCTGAGTGCCTTTTGAATTTCTTTCCGCATTTTATTTTCAGAATAATTTTTTAGCACATATACCATTCGTTTCGATTTTTCTTTAAAAAAATCAAGAAAGAAAGAAAAACGAAACAGAGAAACTTAGCCTATGTTTTACTGGGTAATGACATCTTCTCCTCCCCCATTTGGTCTAACTATACTGTATCTATTATGACTGTAGGTTTATCAGTAAAGTGCGAAAAAGGAGTGTCAAAATATTTCTTTATCCAAATAGGGCAATACACGTGACGTTTCTAATCGTCTTTCATGGTGGTTTCGTATGAGAAAGCATTTATTTATCTCTCCGTAAAGTATATTTTGCAAGAGTAGTGGCGATAGTCATTGTACTGAAGCTGTGTGACCATTTACATTTATATTTCTTATCTGAAATAGCGTGCAATCATCTGGCCTTGATTGGTATTTCTTATACACACACACATGCATACACGCAGAATCAGTTTCTTTTTTTTATTTATTTTATTTTATACAATTCCATTTGAAGTGTCAACTATATAATAATAATAATAAATACTGTTTTCGTTTGTTTTCCATCTAGTGAACAGTGCGTTTTCACGGTCATACTCGTTTTATTATTCTCCAACGTACTATTTTAAAGTGGTCTCATAAAAGTACTTGGATATTAGATACAGATAGTAAAATAGGCTGAGAGAGAGAAAAGTGACCTTATGTTACGCTCTGTTGACCAACCGAACGGCTCTTAAAACATTTTATGCTCGAATAATTCCTCATAAGTTTCCCATTAAATTTGATAAAACAGAAAGAAACATTTCCAAATTCTCATTATGAGCTTATACTACGAAAATATAATAAACAGTTCAGATACAAATGAGTTTATTAGGAATATTTTATGGAGGTAATAACTCGACTCGATTTTAATTCACTCGAAAAAGAGACATGAAGAAATAAATACGAATCATACACATGCTCAGGTAGTGCCTATCATCCATAAAATCTTTAAAAGCTTAAAACTATCTTTAAATGTAAAAAAAAATTCTCTCTTTATCCCTTCATCCTACATTCCACAGTACCATTACACTGAGTTTTAGTATTTTGGTCTGTTTCGGTAGTCGGACCGAATCGGACCTAAATCCTAATGAGCCGAATCATTTGTCCGAATGCTGGTCTAGTTGACCAAGTGGATAGCATCTTCAACCTTAGGTAGTGTGCGTGTTCGTATTCCACTATAGAATGGATGGCAGTTGATTTTCTCTCCGGTTGTGAAAGCACCACTCTTAAAAAAAATAATGAATAAATAATGTTCTAGAGACTAAAATTGAATTTTAGCCTCTAGAACAAAGTTTCCAAATATAATCTCATTATTAGCTCACAAAATTAGTACTAATGTGCTAGCATATGTTCACGATAGGTTTATAACGTTCCATAGGCGGGTACAAATTTCAAAAAAAAAAAAAAAAATGAAAGAAAAGAAAAGAAAAGAAACAAAATAAAATAATAGGAACGAAATGAAACTCATGATACTGTCAGTGTGAATTAAAGATGGCTACACCTGACATTGAGAAAAGGAAATTACAAGATGTCTTGGAAATTTCCGTTCTTATTTCCTTGTTGATTTCCATTGAAAATAAAAGCTTTTATTTGTTTTATTATTTTTTTATGTGATGATGATGTAGGTCAGCTGTGTGCTTTTTTCAAACTGGTTTTGCAGTTTGCAGATAGTTAAAACCATGGTTATTAGTGAGTACTGATCATTAAATTTCCGAAGGGGGAAAAAACCCACTACCCACATGCAATGCAACGTAACTTGTGATATTGCCAACACATAAGGAAATGATTGCAATAGTTAGAAGAATTTGCGTTTCGCAATAGCATTCTTGCATTTGTATCACCAGTCATTATGATACCCGTTTTAATATAGCTATTGTAGGCGACTCTGTTTTGACTATTTATATTACTAAAGTGGACAAAGTGAAATGTATTTTAATAGTGAATCTAAATATGAAATTAATTTAATTAAATTACGTCAAGCTGGGGAGAAATTGTTATTATTATCATAACGAGACGAGTCAATAGTGGGGAAAAAAAAACGGGAAAAATATAATGAGAATATTAAATCATTTTAAAATCAAATAAAAGTTTCGAATTTTACCAGAGTTTAAGATAATTAACCTTCAGCATAGGAGTTGCCTTCGCTTGCATTTCTTAAAAGACACAGACTATGCCAGAAACCTTTTTGTTGTCTTTTAGTAGAACACTGATTAGGTTCACTAGCATGACAGATGTTTCGGAGACCAGGCAGAAACCTAAAAGGTCAAGCCGTTATAGCTGCCAGTACAGTGAAACCTAATCAGTGGCCTAATAAAAACGAATATACAGGTTTTTTGGCAGAGTACTTGTCTTTTAAGTAGTGCAAACCAAGGCAACGCCTATGCAGAAAGTTTATTCTCAGAAATTCCGGTAAAATTCAAAACTTTTGTTATTTAATTGGTTTTAAGATGATGACGGATATTTAATATTCTCATCATATTTTACTAATCTTCATAAATTGAAAATTTCCACTCTATATCGTGGAATAAAAAAAATAAATAAAGTGTGGACACACACACAATCTACCAATAACTGTCCGGACACTTTAGTAATTTACAATTGATACCAGCAGGCGAACCCTAATACCGAGTATTCATGCTTTGATCACCTCCTGCACCAATTGAGGGAGGCTTTCTACCAATGCGCGGCAGACATCAGGTGGAATTTGTCTGCATTCCTCAATCAAAGCAGCATTGAGTTCAGCGACAGACGTGCTGCTCTGGACCTCAATCACCGCTCCAATTCATTCCACAGTGTTCGATAGAGTTGAGATCAGGACTCTGCGCAGGCCAGGGCAGTCATTTAATACCCATCTCTTCATACCATTCCATAACAGCTGCAGCTTTGTGACATGGGACATTGTCGTCTTGATAGTAACACGGGTCCGTTGCATAAAAACTCCACACTGTAGGAAGTACCTGATTTTCCAGAATATCAAGGTACTCAAGGTACTTCATTTAACCACGGATAACGACCAGTAGTCCCACTCCAAATCAGCTGAATGCACCTCCACCCCACTATTCCTCCGCCACCAAAATTTACTGTGGGTCAACTGCCCCCCACACCCACACCCTACCATCAGACTAGAAACAGGTGAACCTTGATTCATTGCTCGAGGGTACCGTTTTCCACTGGTCAATTGTCCAGTTCACATACTCTTTGCACCAGGTCAGACCAGCTGCCTTGTTCACATACCACCAAAGTGACACGCCCATACGTACCACCTCTCTCGAACTCACCGAGCTCACGTTCTGTGGTCATACCACCTGTATTCAACTCCTACGGTGAAATATTGCTTCCTACTATCTGTACACCTGTTTTTATGTTATTAACAAACCTCGAATGTTTCATAACTTCAAATAAATGGGATGTCCGGACAATTATTGGTAGATAGCATATGTCATCACCATCATCAATTTCTTGATTGTACCATGTACCATGAAAGGCTGTTCTGGCTATAATGAGAGCACTATACGATTAAGTCTACATCATTATTAATCTCATATCGACAATTTTACTTTAAATTTAACCAGATTTAACTTGTCATCTTCACTAAAAACTCTGCCTAAATATCTGAAATATTTTACTTGTTCCATAGGCTCTCCCATCCCCAATGCAGTTGATGTATTGAATGGTACTGCCTATTTTCATAATTTTAGTCTTTTTATTGCTGATTTTCATTCCAAATTTGATACAGCTATTATTCAATTTAGTTAGCGAATCCTGTATACTTGCACTAGATGTGTTTAGAAGTGTAACATCATCTCATAAACCAAAGAGCTAATTCTAATGTCAGGCGCAATGCATTTTCCTTCATAATGTGATCCATATAGGTGATGAATAAGAGTGGAGATAATGTACATATGTGTCTTACCCCTGATTTTACATCAAATCATCGCCCTGTATTTCCTTCAATTCTAACTGCTGACTTACAACTTAAATATAGACTATGTATTACTCTATATAATGTTCCCTTTACCCTACATAATTGTACTGTCTAGAATAGCTTTTTTCTGGGCACCTTGTCATATGTCTTTTTCAGATCTACAAAACATAAATAAGGATCTTTATCATATTCCCAAGATTTCTCAACTGTTTGTCATAAAGTGAAAATCTGACCTTGACAATCTCTGTTTGGGCTGAACCTATATACTGCTTAGAAAGAAGTTAGCAGGCACCATAGTGTGAGGAACAAACAGCCGTGCCACCCATCTTAATAAAATGAAAGACCTCCATTCGCTGCGATTATTGTGGGAATCCTACGGGGCATACTTTCCAGAAGCATACGATAGCGATCAATGGCAATTTTGGACCATTCTTCCTGTAGACATGTAATGAAGGTGGACTGTTGTGGGGCAGACGTCCCTGGACCTCACCCGACGTTCCAGTTCATCCCACAGATGTTCAGTAAGATTGAGATCAGGGTAATGTGGAGGCCAGTCAAGTTTGGTGATGTTCATGTCCACAGACAACGCAGTTACACAGCAGCAGCAGCAGCAGCAGCAGACTTATGATATAGTTCATTGTCTTGCTGAAAGAGACAATGGTTCAGTTCCGTAGAAACGCCACAAAGTAGAAAGCATTGTTGTCCAGATACCTCTCGGAGCTCAATGTTCGTGGCACCACACATACACACACACACAGAGGTCCGAGTAGAAACCAGGAAAACAGGACCATACCATTACACAGCGACCCCCGAATTTTTTAGTTGGGGTTAGGCACTCTGGTAAGAGACGTTAATTCGGTATCCACCTCATCCACACACGTCCATCGGCTCGGTAATGGGTATAGCGTGATTCGTCGCTCCAAGCTTCCACGTCCGCCTGTACACAGTCTCTTTGTAACACTGAAGACGACGCTGCATGTTTGTTCGGTTAATTAATGTAGGATATGCGTATTGCGGTCCTAAAATGGAAACCCATGTTGTGAACCTCGGTATCGAATGGTTTTTGTGGAGATTTGTGTTCTAGTCGATGCCCGAAACTCCGCATTCAACGTGGCGGCTTTTACATCTTATTCTTCTTCGGACCTTACGGTTACTTTCGGTGAGTGTGGTGAATTTGTCAGCCGAACAGATAGGCCTGCAACATCCTATCACAACACCGCTTTCCAATTTCGTCAGTTCCTTTCTCGCAGCCATTTCACCGACTCAAATGCACTGACTTGGGAGAGCATCACATTCCTCCAATTTATGCAAGATGCAAACACGTGACTCGTTACATGGCACGATGCACCTTGTCCTTGGGGATGTCCGACGACTTGTTTCCAAGTGGTTTACATATTTACATTCCTCATAGGCTGCGCGTGCACGTGCTGATAGTTTTTTAGAAGTAACTTTTTCTAGTATTATCTACCAATTTACTGGAAAACTAATAGAACTTCAATAGAATGACAACATTCTCAAAATAGCAATACTGAATTGCTGTTTTGCTCTACTGTTCCTTCAACTGAAACGGTGCATATTTATAAAAGGTGATCTTAGAAGGAGGTCCCTCTTTCTCCCAACTATTATTAGTATACCGACTTTTTTTTTTTTTCATATGCTGATGAAAAAGAAAGATTTTTAGGTACATTTTAACCTCTTCTCTCATGTTTTTTTCCCCCACAAAACATCATAGGACTTCAGGTCGCTTTCCTTCAAGATTAAGAGTCTGAAAGAGATGTCGTATTATTTCCTGTTTGTGCCTAGTCACAACATTTTCGGTTCCATATGCCAGAGCAACAAAAAAAAAAAAAAAAAAAAAGATTGCTGTTGGTTGTATTCTAGTCTTTTTGTTCAAAAGTTCCCGAGTTTTTAATTCCACAACTCAGAAAATTCAATCATAGAAGTAAAATTCTCATTGAACAATACGAATTTTTAGGGTTTAGAGTAATGAAATCATAGTAGATTTCTCACTTCAGAACCCTTCAAATCATTGATTAGTAATGACGTTAGCTACTGCTGATAGTTACACGTGAAAATCTGTTGCCCATCTGTTTTTACAAATCAGTTAAGGCTAAAGGAACTCCTATCGTCTTGGAGAATAAAAATGTATTGGAGCATTTTTATTTTCGAAAATGAGATTTATTTTAGTTTATTTTTAGCTTAATTAATCCATCCAAACAATTTGTTTTCAGTTTATGTAACTTCAGATAATAAAGTCAACCGTACCATTTTTGAAAGTTTAAATGAAATGAATAATTAGATTCTGTTGGTAGTCATAATTTTTTCAAACTTTTTTAAAAGTTTATAGTATTCTTAAAATAACTAGATGCTGTGTTTTTAGCAAGTAAACCGTTTTCTTGGGAAAAAAATTCTACAGGTGTTTTTTCTTCTTTTTTTTTTCTTTGTGACCTGACATTGTCCCAAATAAACCTCTTTCTTGCTTTCTCATCCGCATCAAGAATCCACGTTTTCCAGATTACTCCTGTATCATCGCATCGGTCAAAGGTTGCGGCTCTTCTAAGTCTTACAGGAATTATTTTGACTCCAAAAGGACGCGTAGTTGGCCACCCCTGATATATAAACTCAGCTTGTTTCCACATACCTTCAATGATATCTAGATCCTCATACAAGATCACCTATTTCTTTCTTCTTATGTCTTTTTCGCTCAAGACATTACAACTCACTTGTCCAGTTAATTACTCATTAAATATCCCAAATCCACCCAGTCTTCAATGATTGAACTCACATTTATGGGTGATGCGTCAGAGGCCTCCCAAAAAATCATTCATGCTGTCCAGAAGAATTGCTTGCAAAGCAGAAACGCTATCCATTTCAGTCATCCGAACAGGCAGATTGATATTATACGATTATATTCGATTACATCCATGTAATTTGACTTCTTCGGGTTTCTCTTGAACCATTGATATCATTGATTATTTGAACACTTCACTACTAATTTGTATTATCGGAATGGATGAATCAGTTTAATAGTCATCCATTTTGTTGATTTCATCTTCTCCGGATCAAACCAAATGTTCTCTCTCTCAATAAACACGCTAGTTTATTCTCAAGAAACTTTTACTTCAATTCTTGTATATATTCAGAATGAGTATATATATTCAATAGCATTTATATGAAGAAATCTGCTTGTCGAATAAACGAATTTTTTGAAAGCACAAACATTTTTCAAACGGATTAACTACATAAATGATTAGTATTCAAGGCTTATCTTGAAAAAGATGGGTGAGGAAGGATATGTGAAAACGGAATTAAAATGAGGAAAGAAAGATTATAATGAAAACACTGATTATTAATATTTGCAAATAGTAGTAGGTAAAGAATTTTAAAAGTATTAAATGTTTCCAAAAGATGTTCCCTGAGGGGAGGGAGAGGCTGGAGACGAGAATAAAGCACTCGGTTTACTATCACTTGTTAGTCAGAAGAGCACCACCGCCTACTTGGCTGATGCAAGCCCAGTTTTTGTTTCGTGTGAAAGTGTTGCTGCATTTCTCAATTGGGATATTTTAGTTGGAGGTAGACGGTAAGCGGTGTGATTGCGTACGTGTAAGGGGAGAAAGGGAGTTGTGTACCTACCATAACGAAGGCGGAATGATGGCACAAACAGGATGTTCTTTAATTTTAAATGCGGAAGCTACTGATCATGAAATATGGTATGTTTTTAATGTTTTATTTACTAAAATCTTAATTTGAATTGATAGTTGAGCAAATTCATAAAATGGGAATGAAGATGTTAACATTTAGATGAACATTGAGACAAAAAAAAAATAAATAAATAAATAAAACACTTATATAAATATAGGAAAATGTTTTGACCGTATTCGTCTAATCAGACTAAATATGCTTCGCCAGTTTCATTGTTCAAATTAGTAATGTATCCGTCATTATAAAATAACACAAGCCATGACGAGTTGGTGGTATATTCAAAATAATGCAGTGTTTCCGAAAAAAAAAACTTCCTATTATTTTTTAATATAATTTATTTCAGTTTAGCGCTTGCCTAGTGCACAGGGAAGAACAAGCCTTTCTGTGCCTTTCGAGTGGAAAAGATTTGTGTTCGATTCTACAGCCAAACGAGCTAGAGAACACGCGCAATCATCCAAATATAAACACTGAGTAATGTATAGCAGATTGCGTACTGTAAGCGATCGATTATGTAGTAAACAGTGACCTCTTGCGATCAGTCCCTGGAACTCCATAGTGTCATATAATCATTTTTCACCAATGATATTTATTTCATATTTGAATCTCTATTATAATTCTAAAAAATGCATAGATTTTTTTGGCTATTTTTAATATAAATGATCAGGCTTCCTTTATAATAATGATTTCATTAGATCATGAATAATATGAATGATTGTAAACGTTTAACAAATTAGCATTGTAGGTAGGCCGAGTGTTAGATCAACCGGTAGCCTTGACCCAAAGACCAAACATGGAACATTTTTACATCCCTTCAAGTACTAGTAAGCAAGGTCACTCCAGATTTAAATATTCGTCTACCACCTAAATAAGACCTTCACATACATGACCAGATCGGGATTTATATAAATATAGAAATATATAAATATATATATATATATATATATATATATATATATATATATATATATATATATATATATATATCGTATTATTATTATTTCTTCCCTCCTCAATATCTGTAGATTCATCCAAAAATTATGTTGTAAGTTATTTACAACATAACTCTTTTCACATATATAACATTTGTTATATCTTTTAACATATATAACAAAAATCATCGTCACCTTGCGGTGTCGAGGATTTTTCTACATTTAATCACTACGACTACAGTATCGAGGATAAGGTGGTTAGCCCTATGCCTCCATATATATATATATATATATATATATATATTTTTTTTTTTTTTTTTTTTTTTCCCCTGAATACTTATAGTTCTGTTTGCTTATCATGGATCTCTAAATAACATTTAGAGATCCATGAAAAATAAAATTTATAGCGATTTTAGTTTTTAAGTCTTAAATTTTAGTAATATACGAACATTTAAGAATTAAAAAAAAGTATCCAGTGCATAAATTAATCATTGCAGAACACCACATATCAGACGAAAACACTATCTATCAGCTACCTGACAGCTTTATCATATGTGGAGCTTCCTTACTGAACAAAATATACCTTTTAATGCTTCCTTGACGTAATCTATAGGTACAACTGGTTCATGCTATGAAGTGACACGAATTTTGAATTTCTTCATTTAGTATCTGCTCTGCCTAGTTCGTAAATTTTAACAGAAAAAAAAAATTTCATAAAAGAAACTGCAATTGTAATTAAAAATAATTTATCCTGGATTAAACTTCAGCTTAAACTGCTAACTCAGAAGGCTTGGATGAACCCAAGGAGTTAGGATTATAAGAATCAATCGATTTCTTTCTTTCTTTCTTCTTCTTATAGAATTATATAAATAAATATATATATATGATTTACGCGATTAATTGGTTCTATGAAATAATCTCGTAACACGAAATCGCGTAAATGAGTTGACTTTAGGATGGGTGAGATAGGGATTTCTTCAGAAGGATAAAAAAAAAAATTAAAACTTTACACCTGTGAGCAAAAGAAATTTTAATGAATGAATTATTTAAACTTATAAACAAAACACACAAGTTTCATCGAGATTGAACACTTGCTAAGGCAAATAACCATGTTCCTGAATTACACTTAGAAATTTTGCTAGAAAGTTCTCAGCAGCAACAACATCAGCTCCCTCAGTCTCGAAAGTCAGCTTGAGATTATGGAATCCATGTCGCACCTTGAAACGTTCAAACCACCCAGCACTTGAAGCAAAAGATTGCACTTTAGGATCAGGATCTACAGCATTCACGTCATCAAACAAACTTTTCGCTTTAGCCTGGATAATCAAGGTAGTTAACGGAACAACACTTTGATTTTCATGTTCAATCCATTGGGCCAACATCCTTTCCAATTTCTCCATAATTGGTGCCCTTATCTGTGTTATCTTAGTTGTCGACATTCTCGTCGCACTTTTACAACTTTCTTTTATTTTCTCTGCTTGGTTTCTTATTGTTCTAAAAATTGATTCCGAAATTCCCGTAGCTCTGACTATGTCGACTGTGCGCTCATTACTTCGCACCTCTTTATAACTTCTAATTTTTCTTCTAGTGTTATAGCTTTTCTCTGTTTTTTAGTCCTGGAAGTATTTTGATCACAATTACCTCTTTTTTCCATAATGTTTGCATTGCAGAAGACTCCAGCAATGGAGCTTACTAGTTCTACACCTTCTGTGAGACTGACATGTAGCACGATGCCGCCTTATCGAAGCGGTGCGTGACAAAGTCACGTGACCACGTACAGGGCGACTGCGATTTTTTAAATTAACTTTTTAAAATCGCGCTATAGCGAAAACGCATAAAATGAGATCGCGTATAACGAGGGATACATATATATATATATATATATATATATATATATTGGGCACGCCTGTTAGAAAAACTTGAAAAAATACAACGTTTTTTATGTATCAATTATGTGTGGCAATTTTTACCTGTAATTTCCAGTTTGTTTTGATACTTCAATGTTTATTACTATTCTTGTCCTTTAAGAATACCTGAGGAAGGCTGTTATAAGCCGAAACTAGTCGTATTATTCTTATTAAAATCTTTATAAGTTATCTCGGTTTTTAGTCATTAAATCTATTTAAAAAAAAAATATATATATATATATATATATACAGTATATATATATATATATATATATATATATATATATATATATATATTAATGTTCATTATTTACTCGGTAGAACTGTATATAAAAAAGGAAATTAAATTACTTTATACCGAGAATGACAAAATTTATTGTTAAGATACAACTAGTTTCGTTGAAATACAACTTCTTGAGGTATCATTGGTAAAAAGTAAAAGAGTATTTTTCACGTGTCTGTTATTTTTATTTTACTCTTTACCAATGATACCTGAAGAAGTTGTATTTCAACGAAACTAATTGTATCTTAACAATAAATTTGTCATTCTCGGTATAAAGTCATTTAATTTCCTTACATATATATATATATGATGCTTGATGGGATTTAATCAAATTGGCTAGTAAGGATCATAACGCGAATCATCTGAACATCTGGCTCTCTATTTCAATAAATCATATCATTGTAATAAACGTTTTGGTATATAGCATAAAAAATTAGGAATGATCAAAGACAATCATAATGAATGTCGACGGTAGGAACAAACTATATACATGAAATATATTATGCTACTTTGGATCGAGAACTTGATATAGTTGTTCTGTCACATTCTTGTCTCTTTCGCCTAGCACTTCGCAGAAAATTTACCCTATTTCCCCAATTGTACAAATTTCCGCAATTTGTACAACGCGTGATATTGAAATTAGTTGACGGGTGTCCTTTATATGATCATTTGTAAAATAATCCCCTACACACGTTGTGGGCTTTTGAGGCGGCTTAACAGATTTGGGCTGGCTTTGCTATATGCTTAATGCTAATTGATGTCTATTACACTGCAGTGCAATCACGATGACTGTGCATTTTATTTCTCTTTCTCTATTTCCCCTTCTTCTACCTCCCTCTACATATACACACAATATTGTATATAATTTATTCGTTAACCCATTCAATTTCTACAATTGCATTTTGCCAGTTAAAATCATGTAATTTGCCGTTCAAACTTGCAAGGGCTTACTGTCCTGAAACTGGTCTGAACCATTCAATAAACTCCAGAAATCTTTTTAGTCACGTTTTGTAATGTAGCGGCATTGTATGCGTGCATATGTGTGGGTGGGTGTGCTCGGGTCTTGATGTTTGTCCGGAACTAACTCTGGACAGTAAGAAAAATAAGCCAGCTTTCAGAATATCGCTTATGCAAGGATCTTTTGATAAGAGTAGGAAGTAATTGTTATGAGTGTTTCTGTTAAGTTAAGCTTTCATCTGTATGCCAGCATATCTCGAGCTAATACTGTAACAGCTGTTCGTCCTTTGATAATGGTTATAAAAGTAGACATTCTCGCTCAATGAATTTTGATGAATTTGGCAATGTGATTTTTTATTAAATTAATAGATAGATTTTATTTCATTCTCGAGAGTTTGAACTAATGCTTTAATTAAATCTTATTATGAGAAATGAAATGCTATTTCAACGTGAGTTTTTCTTTTCTTTTCTATTTTTTCCCCCTAAATTCATTTAAGAACACTTATTAATCCTCCTTTATACGAAATCAGAATAAAATATCCTTGTCAATTTCTAAATGAATGATCTCAAACTAAAATCAGCCTTCTGATTCAGTGGGTTAGGGTCTCTTCGGTATCGGGGCTGTTGCTAAGGACGCCAGTCAGAAAGGCACCAATCACAGGATACTTACTAATTATCGAAACTATAATACTGTAAAAGGCGCTTAGCCACGAATTCACAAAGGCTCCAAAAATCTAAGTACTCTGCTCCTCAGATTACAATTCGCACGTGGCAAATGTACGCAGGCTGTACTCCTCTTAACTTCTTAATCCGTTGAATTTCTTAATATGATAAATAGGATGAATTGAGGAATGAAATGCTTCATTTTATTCATTTCATGGCGTGAAACGAATAAAATGAAGCGAATTGTGGAACGGACACACACACACCCAAAAAAAAAAAAAAAAACTACCCCATGCAAGTTTGAGAGCCCTGAGCTAGATAGAGGCAGAGAGGATAACAAAAATAAAAGGGAATTTTTTTTTTTTTTCCTTTTCACATTTGACGTCCGTAGACGCCGTATGGTCACTGCCGTACCACACATGGTTTTGCCAATGATGTCTTCTGCTAGAATAAGTGGTAGGGTCGCAGATTCCCTTTCCGCCAGTAAATTCTGTAGTGTGAAGTGGCCCAACGCAAGTTTCACCACTTTAAAACGATGTTTCGCAATTTGGAAAATGTCCTCTCAAATTGAAAAATGAATAAATAAATAAAATAAAATAAAAAAGAGAGTCTATATAACTACTACTGACTTAGATATTTTAGTTTGACTTTAAGAAATTTGTGTTAGAGGAGAATAAGAGTTACAGGGGAAGGGATATGTATGTCACACTTATCTACACGCATATCATCGCAGAGAGAGAGAAACGACCGTAGTAGTAGCCCATATGAATTTTAATTTTAATATTAATTTTAAGTAGCATAATAAGAGCAAACATTAGTTGAAGTTCCTTGATTGTGATAAAATTGGTCGAACGAAGAACAGCTTCCAAGAATCCAAAAGAAAAAAGGGATTATTCACTCATATCAGAGATAAGCTATCATTGAAATTGCTAAAAGTAATAACAACTGTAAGCAAAGTTATCAATACTTTTTCTTTTTCTCCCTTAAAAAAAAAAAAAAGATTCAAAAGTATTCATTTTTAATACACAATTTTGTCGATATCATTTTATGCATCGAATAACAGTAAATATGATAGCAGTTTGTATTTTGCTGAGCTTCTCATCTCTACCAACTTTTCGTTTAGTATAGTGTACATCTCCAGTAAATAAATGTAGACTACTCTCCAGTTAAATATTCAGTTTAGTATTTTTTATGCGGTTCTCACACATACGAATTCACAAAACCTATAACGTACAGTATCGTGTGTGAACAAGTGGTTAAGGAGAAAGAGGGAATCTGTTATGTTTCATTAAAAGCTAGGGGTTATATTCAATCCAAATACTGTCCAAATTGTATTTATTAGATTGTATTCCATCTAAATCCAAGTATACAATCGAAATACAGTACTAAATTTCATGATGATAATAACAGCTGCTTTGAGGAGATAGGCAATAAACAGCCACACAGACTGACATACAGACAGAGAATATCGATTTCGAAAACATTCGAATCGTGTTTAGAGTAGACATAAAAGTATATTCCGCAACGACACACACACACACACACACACACACACACACACACACACACACACACACACACACACACACACACACACACACACACACACACACACACACACACACACACACACACACACACACACACAGAGAGAGAGAGAGAGAGAGAGAGAGAGAGAAAGCGAGAGAGAGAAATTATCAGTGTTGCAATATTCCCCGACGAAAAGTGATAAGGGTATATCAATGAAAACAAATAACACTTCCATGAAGTAAGGGAACTAATTGTAATGTTAAACAACTTCTTTAGGGAGTTTTATTTCCTGCTTTTGGTGCTAGTTATTGATTCCAATCCTTGCTTTGATAGTGAACGAATCTTTTCCTATCGATTATCAATAATCATCAGAGGTTGCTTGGGCATTTGATGGTTTTGAACTTAGAGTAAGTTGGAGTACATATTTTGAATACCCTCATGAGTAAATTAAAGGGAATACTGAATTTTTTTTTTTTTTCACTACGCTGAACTTGATATTGACATTGTTGAAATATCAATAAACTGAAGTACTTCTTTAGTTTAAAAAAAAAATGATTTCAGGCAATGTAAACGGATTTCTGGTCATTTATTTTACAGCCGTTGACGCATCGTCTGTGGCTGAAAAAAAAAAAAAAAGATATAGTGGCGTATAAACAAAATATAGTGAAATTTGTATGCTAACATTTCACTCCAAAGTCTTGTAAAAGAGTTTTTTCACCTGCCCCCTTTAACAATATAAGCCATTAGTGGTTTTTTCTTTTTTAATTTTATTTATAACACTTTGATGACAAAGGTGCAAGAGACAAAGAATTACATGCTCTCATGATGAGAAATTATTATGAGAAATGGAAGAGGAGAAAAGAAAATAAATAGAATAGAAAATTCTGTTTTGATGGAGAGATATCAGAGAGTAGTTTATTCAGGAGTAGAGTCCAAAAGAAGGCCTGTAACTAGTGATGTGCCACAGGATCTTGGGCTCTTGGGCCACTGCTATTTAATTTGTTCATTAATGATATAAAAAAGGATCTGAGAGGAACTGTTCATTTATTTGCCGATGATGCAAAGTTGAGTAGAGCAATAATTAATACAGATGATGTCAAAATGTTGCAGGATGATTTGGATAGATTGGCAGACTGGGCTAAGAAGAATGGATGTCAGTTTAATGTGGCAAAGTGTAAGGGTATGCATTTTGCGGTGAAACGATTAGCAGCAGTATATTACATTGGTGGAACTGTACTCCAGGAAATTGACGAAGCCGGAGATTTAGTACTGTTGGGGGGGGGGATAGGGAGTAGTTTAGGGGGAAGGTGGGCACATAGCAAAAGTGGCTAAATCAGCTCAACAGATCACTTGGTTACTGAAGAATACTTTGACAAGCAGAGATAAGCTAGTTATTGTTCCTCTTTATCGAGCCTTGATAAGACCCCATCTTGATTACTGTGCACAGATCTTGGCGCCAGGGTTTCTTGGTGATGGGGAGGAGGTAGAGAAGATCCAGAGGCGAGTGACCAAGATGGTAACTGGCCTATGGAATAAACCTTACGAGAACAGGTTGAAGATCTGTGGGTTGCAGAAATTGGTTGATAAGCGAAGGGATGATATGATTGAGACATTCAAATCACTGAGGGCTTTTACAAGATTAATTCAGAGGAAATTTTTCAGAACAGGTCTGGTGGTGCGAGAACTAGGGGCCATCCATGGAAACTGAGCAAGAGTGTAGTTAGCAAGGGTGTTAGAACTGGCATTTTTACTTGGAGAGTGGTGAATGAGTAGAATATGGTGCCAGTCTGTTGGGTGCAATGACTGTGAATGAGTTCAAAGCAAAGTATGATGAATACTGTGCAAATGCTCAATAGTTCTGGACATGATGTTTAGGGCCTCCCTCGATGAGTCTAACGACTCCTTGGAGTTTTCCGTAATAATAATAATAATAATAATAATAATAAAATGAGCGAATACGAAACTCAGTCCACAGTGAAAGTGCAGAAAGAATAAATGAAAATATCAGATTTTGTGTTTTAAATACAGTCAAGCTTGGCTATAATGCGCAGACGACCGACAAAAGTTCTTCGTTATAATCAATTCTCACTATATCAGTGATGAGTTAAATCTACCTCCTATTTTATTTTTAATTCTCAATAATTTGATAAAAATAGACTTAAAAAAATGAAGACTTAGAGAGAAAAAAATAATATATTACATATCTAGATATTATTTCTATAAATATGCTTGTATAAACTATAATAAAATTAATATTAAACACAATTTATTTGTCCATAATTTTAAAATCATAACTAAATACTAAACACAGTTTATTTCTTTGTAATTAAAAACAATACAATACTAATTAATAATAAAGACAGTTTCAATTATCCAGCCAACCGTTGCTGCATACAAAATCATCTCGTCCAGATTGTTCAGCAAATTTCCAGCTTGAGCCTTTAAGATCCGGCAGTCTGTTGAGATTTCATTGCTTCTTTATGTAGTGAACTATTGAAGCAACGCTTTATCGACGTTTGCCGATATGTAAACATCTTTTTTTGCCGATATATAAACATCTTTTTTTGCCGATATGTAAACAACCTTTCTTCAACAATGTCGACAGTGTTCTAACTCGCAAATAATTTCGACTTTTTCGCGAACTGAGAGGCATCTTGTTTTAGTGGTCTTGTTTCCGACGGAAGGGTTCGTTTTTAATTGATTTTATAGTGTTTGGGTAAAGTGAGGGAGGAGGACTGGAGGCTAGACACGGAAATTTGATTAATTATGTAATTAATAATAAGTAAAGCAATGTTTAGCATAATTAAAACGTTATAATCTAGTGAAGAACACAAAGAATGAACAAATGATCATCGTGAATTAAAACCACTGGGATAGGAAGATTATTTTTCATCCCCCTTCCCAAGAATTCAGTGAAGGATTCGTTCCCAAAATACGTAATGCATTTTTTCTTATTTTTATGCCTTCGGCATCTTTCCCTTCTCAAAGTACTGATTCAGCATGAAATATGCTGATATGTACATTTTCCGTGTCTTGTCGAACCACATGACTTTCATTTCCAGTCACGGTGTTTCTGACACCGCTGTAGACGAACTTTCTGGTTCTTTGTAGAAATCAGTGATTCCGTATAGCATTGCGACTACCAATAACAATCCTCTTCGATTCCCTTGGCATAGTTCGGTGAGATATGAGTGAGGAACAGCCTTCATTAAATGCTACGATAAATTGCTGCACAAAGGAAGTTCAGTTTGTCCATACAAGACTTCTCAGCCGACGGCGATCTCATTCATCACAGTTACACCTCTTAGACAAGCAATGCGAGTTATTTTCCCACTGATTGAACACTCGGGATATCTCACCATTTTGAGAAAAATCCAGTCGGTTCTGCTGTTTTCACAATGGTGACTCCAGCCAGATGGGCACCCACAATATGCTCTTTATCGAAGCCCGAAAGATCCTTTGTTTTCTCATTGTGATCGTCACTATTGCCCAGCAGCAATCTTAAATAGTTGCCTAAAACACGTGGTGACGAATGTGACCAAGTATTTTGCATACATGCTAAATAAGTGATGTTTACGTACATCTGCAATTCAGTGGCTGGTATGTGCAAAAGCTAATTAATTCACATTAATTACCTTAGTTTTCCATAACCACTTGGCTAACCAGGTTAATTTACCATTGCTATACAATATCTCACAAGCATAGACACTCGACATGTAGTCTTGCTCAGTAATACAACTACTTACAATATTCGTTCAGCAGACAGTCTTTCACATTAATCCTTCGTTCACACGTGAGTCCTCTTCTTGTCTTTCCTTCCGTTTACTGACTGGTTCTTGTTTTCCCACTAAATTTCTTCCTTGTTGGAGTAGTCGACTATACCTTTCCTAATTGAGCCTTTGACATGGCAGCGAAGTGCAGCTCCTGCCTTTTACGACGACTACTCCACAAATCGCTCACGTGACGGTGATTCAGGTAGAGGACTGCGGAACTCACAACGTTTTCCTTTCAACTTCCGACAGCGATCTCGGCATGACGGGGTCTTAGGTAAGAGGAAGCTTAGAAAACCCTAAGAACAAAATTTCTTCTTGACAGATTGCCTTATACAGGCCCTGACTTCCGTCGTGCGCATGCGCGCGTCTTTCGAAATTGGTCACTTATTTACCTATGCTGACGTCATTCTTCGCACATCTTTGGAACTCTTTGTCCATGGCAACTATGGTCACGTATTGACCTCTGGACATGATGACGTCATTCTTCGCAGGTCGTTGGAACTTTCCATCCATGATAATTCTCAGAATTTTCTTACAATCTTAGCATTGCACTTACTTATTTAACATTACTTATTTGATGACGTCACGCGCCACATTATTATTAACAAAGGCTGAATACAATAATAATATTTGACTGAAAATATAATTTCAGTCAAACATTAACAATTTACTGATTGCATTCTCTTAAATTAAAACATGTAAAACTGAACATGATAAGTTATGAAATCATGCATAATGAGAGATTTTATAGGGGAAAAGGTATTTTTTGTCTAGAAGTGTGTGTGTATTCACAGGGCCAGTTTGCCTGTTCTATGTGACGAAAAACCCGAGTTTCCGGGAGAAACTCGGGTTTTTCGTCGTTTAACATTCCACCCCACCCCTATGAGACCGTTTAACTCACCTTTAAGTTAAAGGGAGATGGTAAATCCCGTTTTTTATGTGGCCGGTAAAATAGCCTTTTGGCTTATTATAGTAGTAACTCACCTTTAGTCAAAAGAGACCAGATAAAGGTTCCTCACGTCATGGATGGGATCAAACCAAGATCTTTCCGACCAAAAGGGTTCGTCTATACCGACTGAGCTAAGGAGGCTCTAAATTTTAAGTTATATATTTAGAGCATTTCTGCCTTGCGAAAACTCGCCCCGTTAGATGGTATCAGAATAACGTACGCATCTTATACAGTATAAAATTTTTTATAATTCATCATTTTTCTAGCTCTTTCACGATGATTTGCATAAGTCCGAATTTACGTAATTCTGAAAACCCAATTGAATGATTTATTAATAATGTATAAAGAACATATTCAGTTGTTTGCTAATGATGCAGAGTTGGGCAGCGCAATAATTAACCAAACTGATGTAGAGAGTTTGCAGGATGATTTGAATAAGTTGGCAATATGGGCAAAAGATAATGGATGTCAGTTCAATGTGGAAAAGTCTAAAGTTATGCATTTTGGAATTTAAAGGATATAAGCTGTGTACAACATTGCTGGAACAGCACTCCAAAAGATTGATGAGGCTAGGGACTTGGGTTGCTAGTAGATAAAGAGTTGAGGTTCAGAGAGCATATTACTAAGGGTGTCCAAGATAACTCATAGGATTACTTAGTCATTGAAGAACACACTAACATGCAGAGATAAAGAAGTTATTATTCCTCTTTATAAGGCGTCCACATCTGGATTACTGTGCCAAGATCTGGTTGCCTGGATTCCTTGGCGACGAGGAAGTGGTAGAAAAGAATCAGAAGCAAGTGACCAAGTTGGTGAGTGATGTAAGGAATGCTCCCTACATTGATAGATCAAGGTTTTGTGGATTACAGAGGTTGGTTGATAGGTGGGGAAGAGGGAATGCGATATAAACATTTAAATTACTAAAAGGTTTTTATGAGATTAATGCAGGGGAAATATTTCAGCAGTGGAATAGGTGGAAGAACAAGAGGTCATCCTTGGAAATTAAATAACAGTGTGGTTAACAAGGGTGTGAGGACTAGATCTTTCTCTTGGAGAGTGGCCAATGAATGGAATGTGTTGCCTGACTCAGTTGTGAGGGCTTCGTCTGTAAATGAGTTCAAGAAGAGGTATGATAGATACTGTGTGGATAGTTTGGGTCTCCCACAATGAGTCTACTGACTCCATGAAGATACCCATAGAATAATGATAATAATAAATAAACTTAAATATGCCACATGTGTATAAATAAAAAATAATACTTCATCATGTAATTTAATTACAAATTAAATTTGTAATTAAAAATTAGAAATTTAAAAAGATCTGTTATTTTACTGTTTACTGAGCTATAAAAAAAAAGAAAAAAGCATGAACAACTTTTTGGTACATTGGTATCATTTATACAAATACGAGTACTTTCTTTCATATGAAAAAGCGACAAGAACTAAATTTAGTTGTGGCCTTTACCCTGACGTTGATAACAGCTCTGAATGTGGTTTTTTATCTAGTTACAAACGATATCTAACTCTTAAAATAGTAACTGGAACCAGGAGAGACTGAAAATCGGGTGACTTCTCAATAAACAACCACTAAGCTCATTATGCGAGCATCAAGAAACTTTAACCAATAAAAAAAGTTTTGATTTCGGTCACTTACCCCTTCTTGCACTTAAGATGGATTATTTCACAATCAATATCCTGACTTATCTCTCTTTCTCTGATTTGTAACAACTTTCAAGTTAAGATAACGTTGGCGTAGCCTCCTTCCAACTAAATTAAATTGCACAACTGGAAAGACATATTGAAGTCAACAAAAATACTCTTGCGCTTTCAGAAACTTGAATTTATTAGTGTGCATTATTCATTATCATTTAAACATTTAATATATGAAGTCATAATATTTACTCTAATATTTATATGTTAATAGATAAGTATAATGATATCATCTTTTCATTGACCGGATTTCATAACTTACCATATGACATTAGATTAACATTGCACCTGACTTTATACTATGATATAGCGGAACCTCTGTGCATTCTATATAGGAATTAAGAACCCATGACACTGTGAAAAATTAGATTAAAATAACAAGCTAACAGTTATTTCCTTTTTTGAGTATTTCAAAACATCATCATAAACCTAAGAGAATGAGAAATTCAAATGCAACTTATTATAACTGGAGTACAACAATGATCACTTCTTCAAACACAACCGCATGTTTTAAATTTATACCACTCATAGGAAATTAAAGGGGGAAAATTATGCAATTAGATTAGAATTTCCTAAACTTTCGTAATAAAAAGTCCATCACTGCGATTGAGTTTGGGATGATGTTTATGGCTTTAAAACCTTTTTTAAGCAATGTACTTTAAAGCAGCAGTTTGGTATTATCCCAAATAATCCTCGCATAATGTTGACTCCATAATGCGCCAATCCATACTTATGTGTGACTGGGAAGGTTCAGTTATTGTCAGAAAGTTTCAGCTAATTGCGATCTTCATACTTATCGACAAAATGCATTATCTACTGCCTTACTAAACGCCAACATTCCCCTTATATCTAACAAGTGTTTATCACGTTCTGTGCTCTTGCAATTCATTATACTTCAGTCAAAATGAAGGTTAAGTGAAAAATCGATCGTTGAACATTCAATTTAGAGTTTTTGAACTTGACAGTTTGTTTAAAGAAGGCTTCGAATCCCTACTGCATTCAGTCTTAGTCGCAGTGCTGGACTTTCTATTCTCAAAGTTGGAGAAAATGTAATTTCAATTCACATAAAATATACTTTTATCCATTAAGTTCTTAATAGTATTGTATTTTTATCCCAGTTAAAATAAATGCAGTTTAATTAAAATTAATCGTGGTAAACTCACAGTTATAATTAGCTTCATTTAAATTTCTCGTTGTTTTCTTAGTTTTATGAGTTCAGGAATTATGAACATATTTAAAGCGAAATATTTTAACTTGATAACTAAATAGTCTACCTTTTCACTATGATCATAATTTTATTTTCATTCTGATAATTTATTCCTAAGCTGCTTATATCGTCCTGTGGCAATGATTTGCTTCCATAGTGCTCGATAGCAAATTCGATTCTAGACGCCGACGACATCAGCTTTTTAGACTTTAAGCTGAAAAATTCCACTGTCTGTCACAAACAAGTGGGATTTTTTCCTCCCATAAACTTGGATTTTAACCCCAGAGCTCAAGAAAATCGATAATAGTTTCAGTAAGGAATTACTGTGAGTAGACATATTACTTACTATTATAATAACGGAATTGATTCACGTAAAATATTCTTTATTAGTAGAATTTTGCCTGAGCATCAAAGGCATCATCAATACAAGTACAAAGGCTAAATAAACAATAACAGATATATTCACAAAGCGCCACCTAAGTACCTAAGGTTAAATTTCCTAAATTTATTTCAAAAAAAAATTTAATTAAATAAATAAATAAAAATTTTATATATATGTGTATACAATTACAAAAGTTAGGAAAGATTTCCTGATTTATAGAGTACTATCTCCCACAAGGGGAGGGGGAAACGTAAACTATCGGATCTGTTTAGGTTTGGGGAAGTGAAGTAACTTTTCTTTGTAAAGCTGTTCCATGAGGAACCAACTTTTGTGAATGACTTTTGTCTTTTTCCAATGAACTCTATTTCTAGCATTGATGGCGTTCTCTGCAAGTCCAGATAGTTCAGGTTCAAGGTATTGAATATACGACTTGTGTTCTTCTAACCGGATCAGAGCAGATCTTCCTGTTTGTCCGAAATAGGATAACCCACAAGAGTAGGGAATCTGGTAGACACCTGGATAGCTGAGATGTAGGAGCTTGTCCTTTGGAGACGTGAGGAATGTAGAGATTTTTCTGATGGGTCGAAATGCAACACAAATATTTAGTGGTTTAACACTTTAGCTATGCGTTTGCTAACGCCTTGCACATAGGGGGATAAGTATATGCATCGTTTCTTCTGTATTTGAATAGGATGCTGAAGCATGACTACTTAAAGCTCTTTTTATGAAGTAATTCTTATAATCATTGGATATGAAGGAGGAATTAATATATTGTAACTCTTTTTGTAATAATTCTTCTGAAGAACAAAAGGAGTAGGCTCTATGAACCAGTGTTTTTATAGTACCTGCCTTTTGACTGGATGGTGATGTGATTCAGCATGGATGTACTGGCCTGTATGAGTCTCCTTCCTATAGACTGTGAATTGTAGGTTACCATCTGGTTGGTGAAGAATTGAGAGGTCTAAAAAGGCTAACTGCTTACTTACTTCTACTTCTAGGGTGAACCGGATCCTTGGATGATGTGCATTTATTTTTGAGGGGAAACTGTTGTAATTCTTCCGAAGTGCCCTTTCATATGTCAAAAACGGCATCCACATATCTGAACCAAAGGTTAGGTCTGGGTGAAATGTTGTGAAAGATACGTTGTTCGAAGTGCTCCATGAAGTAGTTGGCAATAGCAGGAGATATTGGATTACCCATTGGTGTTCCTTAAATTTGTTGTTATAACTGGGTTTTGAAGGGAAAATAGCCGGACTTTATTACAAATTCAAATAATCTGACTATGTATGGAGGAAATTCTTGGTGTAGTAATTCAATGCTGTCCACCAACGGAACATTCGAATATAGAGAAACAACATCTAGACTAATCATAATCTCCGAATCGTCTAGATCAAGATCAGAAATTTTATTTCTGAAATCCAAAGAATTTTTTTTATACGTAGCAGTTCTTCTAGTTGAAGAAGTGAATAAATTTGACAGAAATTTTGAAAATTGTGTAAGTGGGACAACATATACAGTCTACAACAGGTCTTAATGGAATTCGTAGCTTATATACTTTTGTAAAACCTTATAATCTAGGTGGGTGCCCGAACGGGGTTTTTAGTGTTTTCTTTTTATCTTCATCCCATATCGATATATTATATATAAGAGCATTAAGTCTTTTTATTTGACTACCGGTAGGATCTGAAGTGAGGGCCTATAAGTCGAATAGTCACGGAGTAACAGTGACATTTTTCTCTAGTATTCTCTTCTGTCGTGAATGACTACAGCCTTCCCTTCGTCAGCTTTCGTAATAATTAGGTTCTTGTTTACGAATAAATAATAAATAGCATCAACATTTTTTCGTTTTTTAAATTTATTTATTCAATGTAAAGACAAAATAGCTTTCGTATTGATCTATCTAGAAAGTTTATATATATATATATATATATATTTAAACCGAGTTTTTCTTCTACATTTCTACCATACTGTATATGTTTTTAAAATTTTTGATACAGGGCCATTTTAGACCATTATATTTTAATAGATAGCGTATTCGTTATAATAGTGAATGGGATGAATTCTTTTGATATCTGGTATTATCTGATGCATGTATGTTAATTAAAAATATATTCATATATAAATCATTCAGTTATTTTATTCTTTTTAAATTCAGACATTGTAAAGAAGTCTTTGATTATGTTCAATTTTTTTTATTCCTCTGATCCCTACTTACTACACTCGTACTCACCTTCCAGGTATGACCTCTTGTTCTGCCACTCTAGCCAAGTTCTGAGACAATTCCATTGCGTCAATTATATAAACCCTTCAAGAAACTTCAATGGTTCTCTCATATCCTCCTATTTTTTTCGCCTATCAACCAACACTTCTGCAACTCTCAGTGAATTCTTCACCACATTAAACCCATCAGAAGACATCTGAGAGCAGTAAACTAGATGTAGATGTATCAAGGCCTTATAAAGAAGAATAACAACTTTTTATCTCTACTTGTTAGTGTGTTTTTCAATAGCAAAAGAATTCCATGAGCTACCTTAGAAATATGTCCTCTAAACTTCAACCCTCTCTACTGCTACTATTACGAATACTCCAAAAACCTAGCTTCATCTATTTCCTAGATTACACTTTCATCAATATGGTACACTGCTTGTAATGTATTTTTTTTACTAAAATGCATAACTGCATTTCTCCACATTGAAGCGATACTTATTATCTTTTGCCTGTACCAACAGCATATTCAAATCATCCTGAAAGCTCCACTTCACCTTGATTTGCTATTACTGTACCGCTTTTGTATTATCGGCAAAAAACTGAATATTTCCCCTTCAGGTTGTTTCCTGTATCATTTAGGTACAAACTAAACACTAGATGTTCTTGCATAAAGTCTTGTGGCATGCCATCTGCTTTCTGTTGGACTCTGTTCTGCATATACCACTTTTTGGTATCTGTCCATCAACCACCCACTTATCTATATAACCAGTGTCATATCCATACCCATTTGTTCTAATTTGAGTAACAGTTCCATGTGGTGTTCTGTCAAATGCCTTTAAGAAATCCAATAGAATCATAGTGTGGCCATTTCCTGTATCCAACAACTCAGCTGTTACTCTATTATAAAAATTTATAAATTACTGATGCATAACTGACCCTTCACAAAGCCATACTGTCCCTCATACATATTCTTATCCACCCATTCTTTAATTCTCTTTTTTAAACTTTTCCAGTACTTTTTACCACCATTCCTGAAATATTGATTGGTATATAATTTTCTACACCAGTCTTGGAACCTTTCTTATGCAATGGAATTATTTGGACATCTGTCCATTTTCTTGGTACTCTGCCAGAGCTGGGACATATTAAAAAGCATAGTCAGAAGCACTGCTAGTTCCCCTGCACATTCTCATGAAACTCGAGCTGATATACCATGTAATCCCACGGCCGTAATTACATTGAGATTCAGCAATATCTTAAGAACCTCTAATTCATCCACCTCTGTTCCCATAATCAGTCATTTTCACAGTGGTAATCTCACTTGGATCATATACCCTTGCAAAAGGTCACTCAGTACAGCTATTTTATTTGCTTCTCTGACCTCGCTACTATCATCACTCGTTAGTTATCTTTCCATAGTCATTATTCTTCTTACTTGCAACGAAACGAAAGAACACTTTCTTTGTAATCTTGCTTAATGATACTACTCATCCGTTTAATCCCTACCTGATTTATCCTCCTGACCTTGGGTATACAATCTGATATTGTTTCTTCCCCATGCCTTTAAGTATTTCCCATTCACTACTAACAAGATTTTCTTGCAGGTTTTAATGTCACTACCCAGTATCAAGCTTCCTCCTAAGCTTGTCATAATCACCTGCTTAGTAGTTTCACATATACTCCTACTTTACAGAATATATCCTGTTTTGACAACCTCCCAAGTCAATACGGCATTATCATTCATCCCATTTCTGATTATGGAATTAGAAATGGGAGAGAATCGATCGACCACAAACGATCATACACATACAATAAATCAATAAATAAGAATATCCTTTTTGTCTATTATTTATCGATTAAAAAAAAGCATTGACGCCATAAAGCATAATGCAGCTTTCCAGGCACTAAAAGATTAAGACCTTGAACAACCATATATCAAGTTAATTCAAAACATATATACAGGCAGCAAAACCCAGATTACTCTTTTTAATGAGCCCTTTGAAATACCTCTGGAGAAGAGTAAGACAAGGAGATATGATCTCTTCCCCTCAATCTTATATATATATATATATATAATCAGCTAATGCCTTTTATTCTCTTATAGGGAGTTGGCAAGGCCTTTATACCCTATCTAGCTTTTGGGGACTGAATGGGCAGTTCAATCTCCACCGGTAGCCAATCAGAGATAGCTGGCCCATATCTCTCACTAATTATAGCAGCCACCGATGAAGAGGCTGGCAAACAAGTACTGTCATCTTTTGGTACCTAACCCTAACAAGATATGTTACTGTCTGAAATAATGTGAGTACTACGGTCGATTTTCTTGAGTTTACTGGACGAAAAACCCGAGTTTCATGGAGGAAAAACCTGCTTGCCTGTGCTAGAGATCAACTAACTCTGGAACCGGTCGAAGAAAGGCTTAGAAAAAGTTCCTCCAGTCGGCGACTAGACTTGAACTTAAGTCAAACTTCGAGCGACCAAGCGCAGAGGACGCAAGCGTCACTTCCACTGAACTACACAGGCCTAGGATCTCCAGAAAACATTTACAATCAAAAAGACAAACCTGATGTAGGTTTAAATATTATTATTATTATTATTATTATTATTATTATTATTATTATTATTATTATTATTATTATTATTATTCCTGATACCTCCAAGGAGTCCGAAGACTCAAATATAGATGGAGAGAATCTTAAACTACTCTTGTTTGCTGATGATGTGGTTCGGATATCTCATGAACCGTCTGGACTAGAAATAATGTTGAAATAATGCAATCGATTTGCACTGCAGAATGAAAATTTCAATAATTCACAGAAATGATTAATGCTGATGCTTTTGAAATATTGTTTTATAATCATATTCACTTAATTTTTCTAAATGATTTATTAATTTTATTTTTATTATTTTAGAAATAGAAGTTTTTAAAGTTGCTCTGTTAGAAATTTCTTCTTAAATCTTCCTTGTTATTTTTCTTGATTATAGGTGGCAGTGTTGTCACTTACAAAACTGGTATTGTTGTAATACCGTATATCGATAGACAGCTCATGCCGCTATATATAATGCAGTTTTTAACGCGGCAAATGTAGTTGCAAGCCGGTAGTCTAAATGAATGGCAAGTGTTGATTGTGGTTTGGCTGGCATAAAATATAATTATAATTAGTTATTTAGGGAAGTACGTGATAGTTTTTCTAAGAGCAATTTAGGTGTGTTAACAATGAGGAATAAACTAGAACATGGAGTAGTTCATGTAAGTTCTCTTCCGCAGCATAATCAAGAATTATCTTCCGATGAGGAAGAACGCATTGACAAATTATTTAAACAATTGGATGTGAACGGTGATGGTCGAATATGTTTGGAAGATCTCTCCAAAGCATTTCAACAAATGGGAATTCCAGAAAGCCGGGAAGATATTAAGGTAAGTTCCGCAGTTTATATAATTCAGTTTCAAATTTGAGTTTTTCCCGCACTTGTTACCAATATGTTGTCTCCTTTCTTTTCAAGCATTAAAAATAGGAAATATGTATAGACAGTGAATAAGTAAATTGTGTAGAGACGGTTACCGCATAGATGAAGAGAGAGAGAGAGAGAGGTATTATGTCAGAAGTATACTATCAGTCTGAACGTACAGTACTTTATGCCATGCTTTATTGTATATTTATTGACATTATACCGTGCTATTTAGTTTTAAACGAATTTTATATTTAACATTCTTTAACTAATCTGAAAGCATAATGTTAAGTGTCTAGAAAGGCGATTGGCAACAACACAGTAAAAGCCGATTTTAATAACCAGGAAAGTATTCCAGGAAAATGCGTCAGCTTATGGACATGAGACATTCATTTAAACATTTTTCCTTTTACAGAACAAAAAGTTTATGGATTAAGTTAGCATGCCTCTATGACTCCCAGAGCTATTAGGAACAAAGCGGAGGAAGTGACGTTAATTCATTTAATTCAAGAAGTATTTATCATAAATGAGACGTTGTCAAATACATATGTTGGCTACAATATATTTCGAAAAGATTGAAAATGGATAAAAAGAAAATAAAGAAGGAAGTGTTATTAATGATAGGAGTTCTACCTGTTAAGGTAGAAGCTGGGAGGGTGACAATAGCGTTTAAGTTATTAGGTCCGATTACTTGTGCTGGTTGAAAGGACTGCCACAGCAACTAATGGTGTGAGGCCAGCATACTAGTTCTCTCCATTGCATTTGTTTTCAGAATGGTTTATGTTTTTTAATATTCTAGTGGTGAAATCCTGCCGACTCCATTATACTAATTTGTCTTCATTCAAAAAGACCTTTAAATGTTCTTCACTTCTTTCGAGAGGATTCGAAAATTACATTAAAGGGCAGATGTTGAAATATCCTTATAACTGCGTTATGGAGCTTCACCAGAAGTAAAGGTGAATGGGTAGAATGGGCCAGACTTGCCCTGAGAATTGGAAGAATAGCAGGTGTAAACTGGTTGAGTAATGAAATTCATTGGGAACTACTCGTCCTTGCTGTACTAGATTGGTCCAGTTGTGGCAAGGCACTTAATTTAGGAATTGGGAATATGTGCTATTAAACAATATTAAAAATTAATACATTTGCTTTATATAAAATCTTACAAAATTTTATTAAAATTTAAATTCATAGTTGATTGGGTCCACTGTGACATGCTTTGAACATAACAGTCTGGAAAGTGACAAAGAAGATTTTAAAGTATGAAAGAGAACTGGCAGTGTAAGCAAACAGAGCTCCTTAGTAAAAGAAAAGGTGACTGTAGAAGAGGATCATAATTGCTAGAAATGATAACAAAAGGAATAAGGCAAAAAATATAGTAAAAATATTCATTGACCATTTTGTATTTCATGCCATGGGAAATATGCTGACAGAGTGTAAGAAGATAACGTGAATATTGAAGTGTTTATATATATTGAAAAGAATGTGAGAGAAGATCAGGGGCAAAAACAAGCATCAATGGGGGTAAAGGATGTCAAGTTAAAAAGGAGCAAAAAAGATATATAGATCTGGGGATTCTATAAATTAAGGGTGTGAAGGATGGTAGAGTAATTAAAGTGTGTTATCCAGGATCAAAGATTAAGGATATAACTGAGGCTGTAAAATTGCAGAAAGATCGAGCGAGTGAGATTATTGCAGTTATATGGAATATTGCCTAGGTAGCGAAAGATTTTCTGTGAGACAGGATTTGAAGGACTTGATGATTAGCAATGAATGCAAAGAGTGAGATTGGAAAGATCATGAGTGTGCTGCCAAGATTTGACAGTGATGAATTAAACAGAAGAGCAATTATTGTAAATGGAATGATGTCGAGATTGTGTAAAAGCTTTTGCAAAGAAATGAAACGGAATATTCATTTTATGAATGTGGGATGAGTTTGATATAAAGGAGGAGTATTTTAAGAGAGATGGTTTGCATTTAAATGGATTAGGCACTTGGCATTTAGAACATTTATTGATAAAGGATAGAGTAAATAGTCCAAAAGGGAAACGGAATTTACTAGGGAGGCAGGTGATAGTCAGCTGTAAATAGTACTATGGTCATTAATTGCTGTGAATTTGGGATTAATTGTTTGCAGAAAATTAACAGTATACAGGGAGATTATGGGAAGAAGGGAGTATTGCAGTTTATGTATACTAATGCCCGAAGTATTCAGAATAAATGTGAAGAATTTTTGTCATTACGTGTAACTTGGCCCAAAATTATAGGAATTAGCGAGACTTGGTTAACGAAGAATGATATAGGGATTGAATGTAAGGGGTACAGTATTTTCAGGCAGGACAGAGATGACAGAATGGGGGGGAGGGATTTTACTAATGATAGATGAAGCATTAAGACCAAAAAAGGTAGATGTGGCTCAAGGTGGCAGGTATGTTGAGGGCAGTTCGTTTGAGGCTGTTTGGTGTGAGATAGAGCTCAACAGGGTGAAATGTGTAATCTGTTGTTTTAATCGAAGGGGTCTGAGGGAGAATGTAGATAGTATGTATTGGCAAATTAGCATGATGAGTGAAGGTCGAGTAATTATTATGAGGGATTTTAACTTTGGGGACATAGATTGGGAGAAGAAATGGTTACAAGGTACAAAGGAAATGGAGTTTATACAGTTGTTATGAGATAACTACCTGAGACAGTGTAATGGAAGGGGCAAGAGATTCAAAAGTGTTCGATCTGGTCATAGCATCGGAACATAGTAAGTAATCTCTCCCCCTTTAAATTCTCATGCTATGGCATGAGAATTTAAAGGGGGAGAGATGTTGATGGTGCATGGGAGATTGTCAAGGAGTATTTAAATAATGCTGTATCAGACTGTATTCCCAGGGTCAGAAGAAGAAATCAAGCAGGAGTAAGATGGATGAATAATATTATTAAGCAGGAGTTGCAGATAAAGAAAAGGTGGTGATGGAAGTATAAAGAAAAAGGAGATGAGCGTTCCCATGAGCAGTACGAGTTACAGGCAAAGAGAGTTACCTGTGTAGTAAGGAAAGCCAAAGCTAATTATGAGAGGAAGCTAGCTGATGAGTCCAAAAGAAATCCTGAGGAGTTCTTTCGCTATGTGGCAAGTAAAAGGAAGAATAACCATGGAAGGATGACTTTAAAAAGTGTTGATGAGAGGGAAATTACAGAAGCAAATCAAATAGTTAGTTAGTGTTCATTTTGCAAAAGTGTACCATCTTGGTTGTGATATTGCAGTACCGAATGTGTCATTGACTGATGAGAGTCTAGAGAAAAAAAACAAAATAGAGGTGCTTGGTATATTACAAAACCTTAATGCTAACACTGCCATTGGGTTAGATGGCATATTGGACCATGTGTTACAAGAATGTGCAAGAGAATTAATTAGCACCTCCTCTAACCAGGCTGTTTAATTTAAGCCTCACTTCTGGTAAAGTTCCAATAGAGTGGAAAGAGGGGAAAATAATTCCACTGCATAAGGGAGGCTCCAAGGTTGCAAATTATAGACCAATCAATATATCTGGAGTGGTGGTTAAGGGTTTGGAGAAATTGGTAAAAATTAGAATTCAGGACTGGGTGGACAGCAATATGATACTTTATAAGGGGCAACATGGTTTTGTGAAGGGTAGGTCTTGCCTCAGTAACTTGCGTGCTTTCTATAATAAAGTAACAGTGGAGTTGGATAAAGAAAATCCTTACTCAGAGATACTGCTGGATTTTGCAAAGGCATTTGACAGGATTCTACACAGAACTCTGTTGCATAAATTAGTGCAAATGGGTATGGATCCGAAGCTGGTGATTTGGATTAGAGGGTGGCTGGTGGGTAGATATCAAAGTGTGATTTATGGAGGAGCTGAGTCCAGGAGAAGGCAGGTGACTAGTGGTGCACCTCAGGGCTCAGTGCTTGGTCCTCTATTGTTTAATTTGTACATTAATGATATTGGAAATAGTTTGAAAGGAAATATTCACTTGTTTGCTGATGATGCAAAATTAGGAAGAGCGATAGTCAATTCAGATGATGTAGGTATCTTGCAGACTAACAGTATGGGCTGGGGTAAATGGCTGTCAGTTTAACGTGGCTGAGTGTAAGGTGATGCGCTTCGGGAGGATGAGACACATGCTGTTTACTATATTAATAGAACTGAACTGCAAAAGGTTGACGAGGCAAGGGACTTGGAAGTTATTGTGGACAGAGAACTTAAGTTTAAAGGGCATATTGCAAAGGTTGCCAAAACATCGCATCAAATTACATAGTTGTTGAAGAACACACTGACAAACAGGGATAAGAAAGTTATTGTTGCACTTTATAAGGCATTAATATGACTGCATTTGGACTATCACACACAGATCTGGTCACCTGGATTTCTTGGTGATGAAGAAATGGTGGAGAGCATTCAGAGGCGAGTTACAAAGATTGTTGCAGGTCTGTGGGATGTTCCTTACGAGGATAGATTGAAGATCTGTGGGCTCCAAAAACTAGCTGATAGATGTAGGAGAGGAGATATGATAGAGGCTTATAAATTGTTAAAGGGATTTTATAGGATTGATACTGATTGAAACTTCCTGCACTGGTCTTAAAAATGACCAGGAAGGGAGAGAATGAGGGTCCATCACTTGAGATTGTGTAAGAGTGTGGTTAACAAGGGTGTTAGGACTAGATTTTTTGCTTGGAGGGTTGCGAGCGGGTGGAATGCATTGCCAGAGGTGGTTGTGAATGCTTCGTCTGTGGATGAATTTAAGGAGAAGTATGATATGTATTGTGTGAATAATGGTTAGTGTGTCAATGTAGGGTCTCTTGCGATGAGTCTTTTGATTCCATGGAGACACCATTATAATAATAAACATGCCAATAAAAAAAAATATTGGCACTAAAGACTTGAAACCAGACGTTTCTAATTACCACCTAGTCTTGTATTTCCAGAGGGATAGTGAAGATCCATAGGATATTGCTGACCTGTGTTGGTAAAATATAACTGATCTATAGATTCTCTCTCTTTAGGGTGCAGCCCATGTTTTCAGTTTGCCTGTCTCTTTTCTTAATCTTTGTTGTTTTTATTGCTGATTTTTATGTCGAAATTGTTTCACCAGTTATTTAGTTTAGTTAAAGAAACTGCAAATTGTTATACTCTTAAATAACTTAGTACATCACTAGATAAAGTAAATAGCTGAGATTAACATCTCCAATTTTGATATCAGGTTTCTGTGGCCCATATAGATAATTGCAGTGGAAATAGCCTTGTCTTGCACTTGATTTTGTATCAACTACCTTTTACTATCTCCTTCAATTCCCATTATTACAATTAAATATTAATTGTAATAACAACCTGTTACCAACATCAGTCCACCACTGAGGAAAAACCATTCAACCAGAACTGTGCTGTCTGGTATGAATCTTAAATGAATTTATTAAAAGGTACAATCTAAAAAATTGTGCTTAATTAATTCAGCATTAAATTTTGTATTTCTAGGGTTGTAACTTCTGTGTACATAAGTTTGCAGAGACAAAATCATTTTATTGCACTTTGCTCCTATATTTTAGAATAAAAGCTGGATATGTTCAGATACTTAGGATTTCAGATGGAATATATTCAACAAACAGATATAATCCCTATGTTTTGTAGATTTCTGATTTATCTCATGATCCAGAATAAGAGATTGCAAAGAAACCAAAACCATAGAAAACAGTTACAGTTTGTCTTTTGGTAGTGTGAGAATGAATCTTATTTCTAACTGCTCTGATGATAATTTCATTGAGGTTTTTTTTTTTTCTTTTTTTTCCCTAAGTTTTTTTTTTAATGTTAGAAATGGTGATTCTGTTTATAGATCTACACTTAGTATTCAGTGGATTAACTTGGTTATGTATGGAGATATAAGAGTTTTATAGTCATTGCATAATTAATTCATGAGGTCTAATCAGAGGGTTGTTGAATTCTGGGTGAATGGAGTAGAGCTCTCTCATGGTACCTATCTATAAAAAGGAGAAAAAAAACTTAATGTTAGAGAAACATCCCTACTGAGTGTAGGTAAGGTTTATGTAATCATTATTATTATTATACAAACACTTCCTGGAGTCAAGACTCATCGAGGTTTATACGTCTATCATATTGCTCCTGTTGACTACTCTGTAATTTACATTCTCTCAACCTGTCTTCATAGTCAGTATTCCACAATCTCGATATTGCTTTTGTGATTTGCCTCTGAACTTTTTCCAGAGCTTGCCTCTCACCTAGGAATGCAGGTGACCAAATCGATGTGCAGTAGTGCAGATGTGGTCTAGTCAAACCTTGTACAGTAGAATGACCACATCCTTATTTATACTTGTCAGTGCTGTTTTTAGTATACTGGCATTTTTTGAGCTGTTTATTGCAATATGTCCCTTGAACTTGAATTCTTTATCCACCAATATCCCAAGATCCTGTGCTTCCTCCACTTTGTATTTGTACAGAGAAGCAAGGATTTAGTTAAGGAAGGCAGTTTAGAGTAGTGTGGGGAATGTATGTTTCCATGCCAGTAAGGATTACTTCAATGTGTACTTCAGTTTAGGTTGGAAGGCCAGAAACAATAGTCCAACCATGAGAATGAGGCATAGAAGTCACAGAGGCTGTGTCTCGAATATGATACACAGCTTTACTCTTTTGAGATCCAAAATGAAAAACCTTACATTTGCTGGTGTTAAATTGACATCCCCACTTGTTAGCCCACATAGCCACTTTATTCAAATCATTCTGAAGCACCAGTATATCTTCATCATTCCTAATAACTTTTCCCCAGCTTATCATTATCTGCAAACAGCTGAATATCAGCTTGCAGACCACCTACAATCATTAACAAACAAATTAAACAGCAGTGGTCCTAGAACAGAACCTTATGGGATTCCACCGGTAACTCTCCTCCTGCACTGTTTGATATAGATTAGAAAGCCAGTTTGCTATCCGATCAACCAACCAACTGATTTTCCAAAACCATTTGCCATAACTTATACACCAGTTATGTGGTAGCCTGTCAAATGCCTTTTGTAAAATCCAGAAGTATCACTATATGAATCGCCCCTATCCAGAATTGTAGTCACCTTATTATAAAATGTAAGAAATTTGTAAAACAAGACCTCCCTTTAACAAACAGATGTTGACTTCTATATAGTCCTAATCCTTTCCTTTTCCACCCATTCCTTGTATTCTATTCGCAATCAATCTCTCCAAGATCTTAGCAAACACTCCAGAAATGCACATTGGTCTGTAATTTGAAACATCTGTTTTGCTTCCATCTTTATACAATGGAACAATCTTTCCCTCTTTACACTCATTAGGGATTGTTGAGGATCCTAGACTCTTATTAAACAACCGAGTCAACGGAAGTGTCCGTTCCTTAGTGCATTCTTTCATAACACGTGGTGAAATTCTGCTTGAAATATTAAAGTAAAATTGACTGCTTACACATGTAACAAAAGTCATATAGAATGTATTCAAAAATTCCAATATATTTTATCCAAACATTACATGGTCATTGTCAGTGAGATGACTGTAAACTACATTCAAAAGATGAATCGAAATAATGAGTCATAAATCGTATATATTAGATCATGTCTCAGTTACAGCTGAAGTATATATTACACTATTAGCGTTCAAAGGAACAATTGTGGTAATTTGTGTAGATTAAAATAATTTAGTTAAAAGAAGCTTATGAACAATTAATAGCAATCACTTTATTTTTTATTTATTTATAATATTCAACAATCTAAACCCAAATCCTGTCAGAATACAATTTCAAGATAAGTTGTAGCCAAATGAGAACCTGGACAATAGTTCTAGATAGGGTTTTCTAAATCTCCATGGAGCCAAAACTCATTGCAGGAGATCCATGCTAACCATTATTCACACAATACTTACCATACCTCACCTTACCTCAACTTATTCACTATACAGGTGCTCAGGCAATCCTACTTTAGGCAATCCATTCCACTTATTCACCACTCTCCAAGCAAAGAACCTAGCTTGCTCTTACACAGCTTCCAGGCGGTAACACCTTGTTCTCCCCCTACTACTCATCGAGTGAAAAATTTCTTGTGTGTGTCAGTCTTATAAAATCTCTTTAGTAACTTGTAAGTTTTTTTCATGTCCCTCCACTTCTCTGCTTGTTAACTACACTCTACAACTTGCACACCTTCAATCTGTCTTCATAGCAAGCATTTCACAAACCTGTCACCAGCATAGTCAGTCATTTCTGAATCCTCTCTGTTACTCACTTCCTGATCTCCAAGAAATCTAGGTCACCAAATCTGGACACATGTGTCCAGATGTGTCAAAATCTTGTAAAGAGGGATAACCAGGGGGGGGCATGCCGGCCATATGTGCAATGTGTGCAACACACACAGGCGCCAGGATAGTAAAGGGGCCAAGAGGAGGAAATACTTAAAAAAAAACTTTTTTTTTTTAAGTGATTTTTTTATTGGGGGGGGGTAGGGGCACCAACTAAAGTTTTGCACACAGGTGCTGCACACTACTGGTGTGCTACTGGGTATAGGAGCACCAACTAAAGTTTTGCACACAGGTGCCGGACACTACTGGCGTGCCCCTGATAATAACTTCCTTATTTTTATTTGTCAATGTATGTGTTCAACACAGAAAAGCAAGTAAAACATCTGAAAGAACTTAATATGCAACAAGATGATCAAGAAGAAAAGATGTGACATTCAGATGTCTTACTGAATCTTAAGTAATCCTTGAGTTTAATAAATTTAGTTTAATCCTTTATCCAAGTGTAAGCAAACAAAGTTTGCACCTGAAGTATCTTCAGGACTGAGATAAAGGTGGACTAAGTTCTCATCACTTGTCTTAAGTCTCCCATAATGCAAAGCATATCTCCTTGTAGACATGTATAATGCTATGCATTAAGGGAAGGGCTGCTACCCAGACCAGTTTCAATTTTTATTGAGATTTCACTCAAGCCAGATCCAGAGGTGGTGATACTAAGGTGGAAGCAATGGAGAAATCATATTTACCTATACGAGTTGTAAAAAAAAAACTTTCAACATTTTTCTGTAATCCAGAGTTATTTAATAATAAGGTGAGACACCTTTTGGCAACTCGTATAGGTAAATATGACTTCTCCATGCTTCCACCTTAGTATCACCACCTCTAGGTCTGGCTCCCACTGGCGAAACCTTAATAAAGGTCAAAACAGTCTGGGTAGTGGCCCTTCCCTTAATGCATAGCATTATACATGTCCACAAGGAGATGTCTTAGTGTCTAATGCAAAGCACAACTGATGAGAGCTTAGTCCACCTTTACCATGAGTTGCCTCAGTCCTGAAGATACTTCAGTCGCAAACTTTGTTTGCTTACACTTGGATAAAGGATTAAACTAAATTTATTATAGTCTAACCAAGTAGGAAAAAAACCTTCCAAAATCCTTGAGTTATTTTGCCATCTTTTTTTATATATTCTCTGAACTTCAAATCTCTATCCACCATCACCCCCAGATCCCTAGCTTTATCAATTTACTGTAATACAATAACATCAGAATGGTAAAAAGTATGTAATCTTTTCATCCCAAAATGCATTACCTTACATTTTGCAACATTAAATTGACAACCTTTGCCCACCATGCCAATTTAAGTCATCCTGCAGGATATCTACATCACCTTTATCAACTATTGCCTTCCCCAGTTTTGCATTGTCAGCAGACACCTGAATATTCCCCTACCCCTTAAATCTACTTCCCCCTTCCCCTTAAATCTACTTCTATATCATTAATATTTTTTAATATTATTTCTTAATATTTCTATATACATTAGTTCCATGTATATAGAAAAGTTTAAGCAACATTAACATTTGGACAAAAAAAGAGCAAGGCTAATAATGGTACCTGTGTAGAAAATGGATTAGTTATGCATTAAGTATTCCAATATTTAAATGTAAATTCACATGGAAAGAGCAAACAAACGAATTAAAAAAAAATATCTTGTTATTAACAATAGCTGTAGACTAATTCTGGATACAGGAGTATATAGGCTTTGAAATAGGATGTGGTCATTGTTTAGTTCTGAGTCCAAAAATACCCAGGAAGCATGTAATTTGAGTACGTTTCTACTGGAAATAGAAAAACGTAAGACAGGTTGTCAAGAAATTGTACGAATGTAATGAGGACTTGCAAGTGTTGTAGATCTGGAAAAGCTTATGCTAAAGTGCCAAGAGAAAAGTTGTTATTATTATTATTATTATTATTATTATTACCACGGGCTACTCCAGGAGTCCTTAGACTCATTGAGGGAGGCCCTAAACATCATGTTCACACAGCTGTTCAACATTCTCACAGTATCTATCATACCTTGCCTTGAACTCGCTCACTGTCATAGCACCCACAACAGACTCTGGCAGCTTATTCCACTCATTTACCACTCTAAAAGTAAAGAACCCAGCTCTAACACCCCTGCTAACCACGCTCTTGCCCAGCTTCCATGGGTGTCCCCTAGTTCTCCCACCACCAGTCCTGATCTCAAAAATATCATCTGAATTAATCCTATAGAATCCTTTTAGCAATTTGAATGTCTCAATCATATCTCCCCTCTTTCGCCTATCAACTAGTTTCTGCAACCCGCAAATCTTCAACCTGTTCTCATATGGTGCATTCCATAGACCTGCTATCATCTTAGTCACTCGCCTCTGGATCCTCTCAACCTCCTCCCCATCAAGAAGGAACCGAGGTGACCAAATCTGGGCACAGTAGTCGAGATGAGGTCTTATCAGGGCTCGGTACAGAGGTACAATAACTTGTTTTTCTCTGCTCGTCAAGGTATTTTTCAACAACCAAGTGAGTTGATGAGCTGATTTAGCTACTTTCGCAATGTGCCCCCTAAACTTCATCTCCCTATCCACCAACACTCCCAAGTCCCTGGCCTCATCAATCTCTTGGAGTACAGTTCCACCAATGTGGTATACTGCTGCTAATCTTTTCACTCCGAAATGCATAACCTCTAAAACACTTTGTTCAAAACACTAATTATATGCAAGAGTGCATGCTATCTCTACCATAATTCATTTGTATGGATGATGTGAACAAAAGTGGCAGTAAACCTATTATCCAAGTTGGAGATATTAATCTTGGCTCTTTATGTAGATATTCCTAAATAAATCCAGTTCGTCTTCAGGATTTCTTAACTAATTGAATAAACTGCCATTAACCAATTTGAAAATAGGCAGGAACATTGAAAACATCAGCTGCATCCTAAATGGAGAAACTGTGGAACAAATAACTATTTAGGCAAAATTTTTAGTGAAATGGCAAATTAAATATAACAATAGATAAAAATAAGCATAAAACTGATATGGTGGGAAGTTCGTTTGAATAACTATATGGAGTCAAAGAAATTAGCCAAGTATATAAGGCAGCATTCAAACCCATTTTAACTTATGGATCTAAGAGTCAGGTTAGAAATTAGTTGAGATTAGACTAGATCCCAGACATGAGACTCTTGAGAAGGGATGATTAGCACCAATAGATGAATAATATTAAAAATGAAGATATACAAATGAACTCAACCTTGTTAACATTCTTCCAGAATGTGTGAGTAGAGCTAATTTAAGATATGGTCTTAAATGGAATGAGAGAGGAAAGGGAGGCTCTGGATATAGAACCAGGAGTAGGATCAAACTCTGTAGTTGCATATTTGTAGTGCTTTACACTGAAATTGTATACCCTGACAATATTATAGACCATACAAATAACAGCTTAATTTGGAAGAAAATTGATAGGAATCTAATGTTAATTTATACTCGGTGTCATATGTATCCTCAAGAGGTAAATATCAGAAATTGATTTATCACTCTTGATTTGATTAACTAGGGATGATACTACACTGGTATCATCCCTAGTTACTGCTATTAGTGATTAATTGCAATATGGTAATGTTTTTTATAATTACTTAATATGAGCAAGAGGACAGTGGATTCAACCAAGATATCATAAGTGACATTACCTTAAGAGCTGACATTATTCTGCAAGTCATATCTGAGAAAATTCTCTGTAGAGAATTTTATTTTGTTATTAATACACTTAGTTCAAGGTTTGTATTTTGTTAATTAGTTTTACTCTTAGATTGTAACCAAAGAAATGAAGAAAATCAGGATCCATATCTCTAGTTGATATATATTATATTTGCTCTATGAAGGAGAAGTGAGAAATGAATAACAAATAGATTTACTTGGCTGTCACTCAATCAAAAGCTTTAAAACATGCATATGAAATATGCTTAAGTGCAACACTAGAAAAAAATTAAATATTTTCTTACTTGCTATGCAAATCTTTTTATCATCAGTGATGCCCACTCAACAGTCCAGTGGCAGAGTAATTTTCATCCAGCTCTTAACAATATATCCAGAAATCATTTTAAAAGCGTTTGTATGAAGACCAACTACCAGAAATAGCCATGAATTGTATGCAGCTCATTTAACCTGAAACCTGGTAGTTGTCATATTGCTTTACTTCTATTTTATATCTGTTTTGAATTACATTCTTTTCATACTATTTTTGAGCAAATCTTTCCAAAACTGGAAAGCAGATTTATCTTCATGTTTAATTGAAAATTTTGTTTCATCTTTGGTGCTCTAATTGAAAAAATACATAACTCCCATCCTCCAATATCCCACTGATAGTTCATTTTTTGTAATAGGATAATAGTAAATTACTAGGCATTTAAATGTTGACATCTTTTTAATAAGGTTTCAATCCTAAAATCTTTTCTAGTAGGAAGAGTGGACACTGTGGTTATGATGCCTAACACCAATTAGTTTCCTATATCTTGTGAGTTTATCACAATAATTTAAGGTGTTAAATGATTGTGATAAACCATTTAAGGTTTTTTAAAGGCAGCTGTGGGTGGTGTCCACAGAGTGGTCTGCTAGACCTTACTCTTTGCTCCAGTAAATACTTTTGTTTTTACCAAATGGATATTAGCAGTCTTATGGTTTGTTTATAATTGGTTAACTTGTAGGAACAAGTAACTTTTTATATCAAGAACTGATAAGTAGTAGATAAAGCAGCCGGTTTTAAATGGAATTTGAAAGCTGAGGTTGTCTTTCCTTTCAAGTTCTCTGTTTTCAAACATGCCTTGGGATATAGAGAGTAGTCATAGTGCTGCTGTAATCTGCATATAGAGGCAGTCATTGATGTGAGGGGTGGGGAGTAAGTATTTTATTAATTCTGTTGGAATTGATGCTAAGGTATAGCAGTGGTTAAGTTCTTGGAATAGATTGATAGCTGTTGGTATTATAAAAACTTGTCTTGGCTGTAAGTAGAGGCAGATAATGGAAAAGTATTACATACTTATTCATACATACTTATTCGTATATATAGGTTTATCTTTATGTTGTAAAACAAAAGTTGCCATTAGGAAGATGAATTATTGAAGTATCTAGAAAGGTTAGACTATTTTCCCTGGAAAAATTTGACTTAGAGTGGAGAAGAATATGCTCAAGCCATGAGGCCAAACTGCATCAGTATATCTTTATACTGATGCAGTATAAATCAAGAGTGTTTTTTGCTTATCACCCAGACTTTAGACCACAGCTCTACTCTAGGTATAGCTGACATCCTTATATGAACTTTACTCCTAAAAGAACCATCTCTTCTAGCTGACCCCTTGCTTTCAATAGTCTGCAGAAAAACAAGTAGTCACTACTAGAGCAGACAAATTTGCCACTATGGTCCTGAACACCAGTGTATATAACAAGAATGAACGTATATCTGTTACTTTGCTAAACACAACTTTTTTTTTCTCTCTCTCTTGTAGAAAAGTAATTTATTTCATATTGTCTAGTGATTGCAAAATTTTTTTTTCTTTACTTATCTCTAAAGAATAAGTAGATGGCAAACTTTGAAGAGTATTTATTGAAATTTGTATTTTTGAGAGTGAAAGGGAACACATTTCTCTGTATTAATAAGGAAGATGAGATACAGTAAGAATTATCATCAGTCAATTATGGTATACATATGTTGTATACTCACTTTCTATAGTTCCATTGCATTTTACCACCATGTGCTTTATTTTGGGTATGGTGTCTAAATTATAATAAATTTAGTTTAATAAATAAAATAAACTTTCAAAATCGGTGTCTAGATTAATTCAATCAAGATCTGAATATGTTGGGCAGGAAGATTCAAGATTCACCTTCTTAAATGAAATAAAATTTTTCACTAAAAGTGTGTGTGTGTGTGGGGGGGGGGGGTTTCAGACCTAAAAACCCTTAAAATATAGTTACAACTGTCTGACAGAAGTTGATTTCTTCACCATAGAATAAATAAATAAAAAAAAAACTTATATGAAGCAATCATATAAGTTTATACAAACATATATGACTACATATTTTAGGCAAGTATAGATCATGATGTTTTGATGCACTCACTAAAGCAATAAAATGAACATGCTGCATTTATTTGGAAGTAAAAATTTTAACTTCAAATAATTGAATATTTGTTTAGATTTTGTTTTTATAAACTTTAAAAATCATTCTCCTTTTTCTTAAGAAGGTGGATTTTCTATTACAGAAACTTGTGGAAGATAAAGGAAGCTTAACTTATGTGGATTTTGTTCATTATATTTTGGAGCATGAAAAGCAACTTATGGGGATTTTTAAAAGCTTAGATGAAAACAGTGATGGTAGGTGTTAATCATTTTCTTGCATAGAAATTGATCTAATTTCAAAATCTTTCCTTGAGCATTTTTCAAGAAGCCCAATTACTTGAAATTACCATTTTATATAATTCATGTAAATTAGGATAGGTTTTAATTGTATTTAATAAATTGACACGAAAGTTCAGAATATAAAAGGACATAATTTCTCAACATTCTTTCATAGTTTCAAATATATATCTAGTTGTGGACAAGCTTTTATGCTTGTATACTTTTTCCCCTCCCAGCCACATGTAATGTAGAAATCTGTACATCTTTACCTGCTCTTGATTTTAGCTCACTTATAAGTAGTAGTGTAATGCAGCAGGAGTCTGAACTGTTTCCACAATTTCTTCTGCACTGCTGGAATAGACATGGTCTCATACAGCATCCTGTGAGAGTGATATTTACTTCAGATTGCTGGCTTAAGTTTACCAAATGTCTTGCATAATTGTACAGCAATCCCTCGATTAGAGCACCTAATGCGTTCTTTAAAACAGGCACATTAATCAAAAACGCACTAATTGAGTATAATAACCTATGGGAAAAAAGTATTCGTTCCTCAAATTTCTTTTTTTACCCTTGATTTTTTTATAAAAGAATTAGGGTATGTCTCAGGGCCTAGTTAAAGGAAAACTATGAAGCTGAAAGACAATAAAACATATTCAATATATAAATCTATTATTCTGGCATTGTTTCTTTTTTTCATACAACTGCCTCTTCTGCAAATTTTCCTGCTTCTCTCTTCACAAGGGCTAGTCTCTAAGCATTGCTACTTAAACGTTTCGGTTGCACGAAAAATATTTTAAATTTGTTTCTGTGAAATCTCTTTGAGCTTGTCAGTGATTAAATTTTCTTCAGGATCTTCCTGCTGTGCATCTAAATTTAGCAGGTTGGAATCACTCATTTTCTCAGAATGAGAGTTAATTAACTTAGATTCATTTGAAAAGCCTCTAAAATCATTTGCACAATGTCGAAATGTGCTTCCTAATGGCTCGCATATTGCTAGCAGTAATTTCATTTGACTTTGTGACTATAATCAGGCTGAGACTTCTCTGATTTAGCCAGAAAAGTCTTGGAAGGCATTGGCTTCCAAAAAAGGCCAGTTTCATCGACATTAAATATTTGTTGGTCACAATAGCCCCCTTCTTATACAGTTTTCTTATACTTTAAAATTAAAAAAAATAAATAAAAATGTAAGGAAAATAATTGCAAAGGAGGTACGAGATATGATCAGGAAAATGCAATGTAATTAGCAGACGACATAAATTTTGCCGGTAAAAATTTGGAACATAGTATACATAGCGTACATGGAAGTAGTGTAGTATGCCATTAAAAATAACTTTGTAAAATGTTTTAAATCAGTAACTAAATGATTTTATTATGGTGAGTGTTTTTTTTAAAATCGTTAGCCATAAAAATGTATAGATAGAAAATTTTTGAAATCTGTAACATTTATTTTTTATGATGTATATAGGTGCACTAATCGAATTTTAGAGGCGCACTAATGGAATTTGGGTATCGACAAAAATGGACTAATCGGGGACACATTGATCAAAGCATTACTGTACATACTTTTTTTTTTTTTTTTTTTTTTTCTGGATAATAATCAAGGATTTTGTTTGCAAATTCCAGAAAGATTTTTTCCCACTCTGGGGGTTTTGATCATCTAGAGAATATGAACATTATATATTAGCAAACCAAAATAATCTTCCATATCTGGTTTTTCCATGCTTTTTTTGAGCATAGGTGCAATTTCTACATATTTTGGCTTAGGTGCTTAAAATTCATATTGATTACAATAGAATGAAACAGCACTGAGAATCAAATAATGCTTTAATGCATCCCATATATTTTGTCTGTGATATCTTCAATGGTACAGCATCAGCATAACACACACAAGCAATAGAAAATAAAAATAAACTGAATGTCTAGAGTTCTGTTGGGATGCTTTAGAATTGCAATTTCCCTTTATCACTTATTTTTTTTTCTTTCCCTTTCCTGATGTTACATATCTTTATCACACATCTTTTTGCAATTATGCAGGTTTCTTCTCTTCAAACAGTATACAGGCAACTCGTTTATACATGATTTTGTTATCCACTTTTTTTCACATGTGTGGTTTATTATTGCAGTACATAAAGACTATCACTGCTTTCACTAGAAGGTGTAGAAGCTTCTGTGCATGCACCTTGTTTCCAATCCCTGTCTATTGTTCAGTGGCTCAGTGTCCATTTTGTGACCCTGTTGCCTTTTGGTTGGTATTTCATTTTATCTGTAAATAACTTTTGCACCCTTTGAGCAAGAATTCTGGCAAGAGACAAAAGAAACTAAGAGTGAAAAGAAGAATGTGAATAAATACCAAGTAAAGAAAAGGCCTATTAAATCCTTTGAAGTTGGAAGTTCTGAATCAGTTTGATAGATGTGAATGTAGCCTTGACATTAAAGGGCCATGAAACAAAGTAGTAATGGCTTGATACAATGCACAAGTTGTTGAAAGTTTATTTTTCACTTGGTTAGACTATAATAAATTTAGTTTAATCCTTTATCCAAGTGTAGGCAAACAAAGTTTTCCCCTGAAAGTATCTTCAGGACTGGGTTAAGGTGGTACAACACCAGGGCAACTCGTTGCAAAGGTGGAGCAAGCTACCAACACTCCTATCTCAGTATCTCCTATAATGCAAAACACATCTCCTTGCGGATATGTCTAATGTTATGCATTAAGGGAAGGGCCACTACCCAGACTAGTTTAGACCTTTATTGAGGTCTCTTCAGTCGGAGCCAGGCCCGAGTGGAGGGACATCAGGCAGAAGCATTAGCAGGTCTTCTCTACCTATAGGAATTGCCAATTAGTGTGCCACCCTTTTTTAATAATTTACTCTGGATTTAGAGAAAGATGTTGAAAGTTTATTTTTCACTTGGTTAGACTATAATAAATTTAGTTTAATCCTTTATCCAAGTGTGGGCAAACAAAGTTTGCGCCTGAAAGTATCTTCAGGACTGGGTTAAGGTGGTACAACACCAGGGCAACTCGTTGCAAAGGTGGAGACCTGCTAATGCTTCTGCCTGATATCTCCACTTGGGCCTGGCTCCCACCGAAGAGACCTCAATAAAAGTCGAAACTAGTCTCGGTAGTGGCCTTTCCCTTAATGCATAACATTAGACATATCCGCAAGGAGATGTGTTTTGCATTATAGGAGATCCTGAGATAGGAGTGTTGGTAGCTTGCTCCACCTTTGCAACGAGTTGCCCTGGTGTTGTACCACCTTAACCCAGTCCTGAAGATACTTTCAGGTGCAAACTTTGTTTGCCCACACTTGGATAAAGGATTAAACTAAATTTATTATAGTCCAACCAAGTGAAAAATAAACTTTCAACATCTTTCTCTAAATCCAGAGTAAATTATTAAAAAAGGGTGGCACACCAATTGGCAATTCCTATAGGTAGAGAAGACCTGCTAATGCTTCTGCCTGATATCTCCACTTGGGCCTGGCTCCCACTGAAGAGACCTCAATAAAGGTCGAAACTAGTCTGGGTAGTGGCCCTTCCCCTAATGCATAACATTAGACATATCCGCAAGGAGATGTGTTTTGCATTATAGGAGATCCTGAGATAGGAGTGTTGGTAGCTTGCTCCACCTTTGCAACGAGTTGCCCTGGTGTTGTACCACCTTAACCCAGTCCTGAAGATACTTTCAGGCGCAAACTTTGTTTGCCCACACTTGGATAAAGGATTAAACTATATTTATTACAATGCACAAGAGCATGCGATTGTCCACAGTTAGTAACTTAATCTCAATGTCATGCAGTTGAGAAAATAGAAAGGATGCTGACTATATGGATTAAGCATCAGGTCCAGTGAACATGTCTCTGTCAGGGGTAGTCATAACAGAGAAGGCAAAAAATTTATGATGTAATGAAAGATTAAAGGCAACGACAAACATTAAAGGCATTTCACAATCTCAACATGACTAGAGAAGCTGCAGCTGCTGATCACGCTACCACAGAATAATTTTGTGAATTTCTCTTCAAAGCAAAAATAGGAAGTTACACCCACGCACGCACGCACACACAGAGGTTACAATCAGAAGTTGAAAGCTACAATTCTGTTTCCATTGAGAAGTTCTTGATAAAGTAGCCTTCGGTCTCCTGCAAGTCTTCATGTTCAACATGACAGATAAAGAATATGTGATTATGATGCATTAATTATGAAAATAAAGAACTACTTTAATAGTTACTTGTTTTATAAGTACTGAATATTTTATTTACTACTCTTTTGCCTTAATATGTATGAAAATGGTGTATTTTTGATTAAATTAATCTTGAAAGATGGGAATCTTGCTTGCATAGATAATGCAACCTCTATTATCTATGTTATAAGCCTCTCATTTTATGTGTTGCAGCGATTTTCGAATGCAACTCCCTACATGATAAGTTACCCATACAAATAAATGTTTTTTAAATAGTTTTAACTCCCCCCCCCTGCAGCCAGTTTCTACACGTGAGCTTGAAAAATATGTCTTGACACTTAGCCCTCTGTTTGTAAGGATATTGATATGATATGCTTTTGTCTTATGGCCCAGGCAATAATACATTCCACCTCAAAATCAAGATTCAAGACTCCAGTTTGTCATAGGAAAAGAAAATAACTATGCACTAGCCTTTCTTGATGCTTTGATATATGGCAAACTTTTTTTTTCTTTTTACATAATGTAGATAACCAGTGATTTTAAAATTTATATGTGGATCCCACCCACAAAAAAGGATATTATGGCCTATAATACATTTGTATTAGTTCTATTAGTGGGCCAATGTAAGACCATGGAAGTTTTACTAACATAAAAATTAAATCTGAAACTTGCAGATCATCTTTGGTGTAACTGATGATTCAAAAGAATAACAATGGATTTCATAAGTCAGATGAGAGCTGCATTGTAGAGATGGTATATTACATCATTATGCAGTTAAAGAGACAGTTTACAGTTAAGGATAACTTTCTAAAATTTTTAGCAAAGAAATTAAAGTCCATGTGATCCTTCTTGACTCTGTTTATCAAGACTTGTGAGATTTCATATAACTGATGTAAGAGTAATGTATTTGAAGTTCAGACTCTGCTAGAACTTCAAATACATCGCCAGTATGAGAAATTGCAGTCACAAGATAGTTGGTAAACTCCTGAGAGGAAGTCAGTTTATTGTATACAATTATCTTATTATTGTATAAGATAATGAGTTCAGTTTCACTGGAAAGAAGGTAGGTACTGGGTTGTATTTTTATAGGATTTGTGATATTGGTTCCAGTAATATACGGAATAGAAACTCTTTGGAGTTCCTAGGGAAAGGCTCGTGTACACACACAAAAACACAACTATTAGTTGCATAGTGAAATCAAACATACTACATGTTAATTAAGGATCTTTAAAAAAATTTAGAAAATATCCATGATAAGGAGACTAACAGTCTCATTTATTTAGTGGATCCTTTCTTTTCTAATTTATTATAGAATATATAAAACACAAATTTAGTCCTATATATAGAAATTTGCACTAGATCTTTCTTTGCATATAATTTTTTTTTAAATTTCATTTTTTATCATACAATACTTGCAGGTACCATTGACTTGAATGAAATCATGACTGCATTTCAAAAATTGGGATTCTTGCTAAATCGTAGTGAAGCTTTTAACTTATTACAAAGGTAAGTACGGATTACCAGAATTAAAAGAATATATATTACATATACAAGACAATAATAATAGTCCACATATAGCAATTTAATTGATGCTAACAGAATTTTGATATCAGAGAGCTTTAATGGATGGATTTTGACTCCCATCCATGAAAGGTTGAAAACCTACAATTCTCCAGTAATGGGTAGGTTGAAGTTTTTTTATTTTTAAATTAATTTTTGTATATATTTTCTAAATGTTTATTATTTATAAATCATGTTTGGTCTCATGCTTTAGAGACCAAACATGGAACTTTTTTTCAAATCACTTCACGCTTCCAGTAAGTGGACCAGTGCTCTCACACTGTGTGAAGAAATACATCTCCCATCTATAGACTAATAACAAACATCCATTCTTATGGCAGGATTACAGCCTACTGGTTGGAGAGTGGGTATGTTAACCACTTGACCTACCAGCTGACCTAACTGGTTTGATGAATACCTTAAAATTTTTAAACCCTCCATGGCATCGTCAGTATCAACAATGCCTCTTGATTGGAAAAAAACGGGTTCAAATCCCATCTTGAATTTCACATCCAAGATGGGATTTGAACCTTTATCAGGGCTTTTCAAGTGAGTTAGCAGGTCTCATGCAGAAGTGGATTTTCATCCTTTAAACAGGCAAAGTGGCCAGAAGATGTGCACTTTATAGAAATGCAGATAGGATTAACTTCCCTATCATAAGCAGCATCCAGGTTACTTAGCTATGACAGGTCATTGAGCTTAATATGAAAATAGGAAACATAAGATTGGAAATATGTCTTATAGTGCTATAAGACAATGTTCAATGACTTTACTTCCTTTAACTTTCATTAAATTAGCATTCCTTGTGTATTCCAAGAAATTTTTTTTTTCTAACACGATTCTCACAATAACATTTTGTTGAATTCTCTGAAGGAAAAAGTTCTTAAGGACTGTTCTTTTGATATAACTTTAGATTGTCAGGCTGATGTCATCTTTATTCAATATTGAATGACTTTCTTTCAGTTTTAATATCCCATTATAAAGGAAAATGTCAGTTTTGAAAAGTATAAACTGAAATGTGAACCATAGACTCAGCTACAGGCTGGGATAAAATGAAAATTTGAAAACAAAAATCAGCCATTAGACTAAAATAGCAACATTTGAAGAAAACATTTGAGCAGGGGAATTGTGTAAATTGCAAAGATGAACTCTGCAGCATACTACAAGCAAGTTAAAGTAGTATAAAAATAAATCAGAATTAGTGTGTATTTTTAGTAAATCAGCATTTGCCTTAAAGATTTTAATGGAAAAATGTAGAATAGATGTTATGTGTGAAAAGTATAGCTGCAGAAGTAATGGGAAAATCTTAAAGAATAACAAACATGATCCGATCATGAAAAGCACTTGTCTGTTCAGTGACAAGTGAGAATTTTTGGTTGACAAGTTTTAAAAAAATTTTCCAGTATAATAATTAACTTTATTTACATAATGCCAGCCAATTCTGTGGTATGTTTTACGTCATAATAGTTTTGCATATTTTTACTTCCTTAATTGTACCTAAGAAAAGTTTATTTTGTCTATTTTTCACATATTTTATCATAATGAAATATGGATGTATCTTATTATTAGACTTTGAGCTTATTGCTAATAACTAATTGCCAAAGCAACTGGTTAACTTTTGCCCAACACTGTTTTCTCACTCTGAATTGTCCTGAATGCTTATGCACCAGCACTGACTCCTAGCCTATGTTGCCTATATATATATATTCTCTTACTCTACTGGTATCTGTTCCACAGCCTGGAAATTGACCTATGTTCAACCCATTCCCAAGAAGGGTGACAAATTGCTACCATCAAACTACTGCCCTATCTCACTCATCTCAGTCCTATCTAAAGTAATGGAGAGAACCATCAATTCCCAACTACACTACCTCGAAGGCACCCAACTAATCACCAGTATGGATTCTGTTAATGCCAATCAATAGATCTACTAATCTGTGTGGTTAGCCTAGTGGCTTTGCACTTCATAACCTGGGGAAGGAGTGTCCTAGGCTCGATTCCCATCAACGACGCGAGGAACTTAAGGACCTTCCTTAGCCATTGCCAAGTTAGCCGGTCTTGGGTGTGGACAACAAGGTTTTTTCCGTCAGTTTCTGAACAACAGAATCCATACTGGTGATTAGTTGGGTGCCTTCGAGGTAGTGTAGTTGGGAATTGATGGTTCTCTTCATTACTTTAGATAGGACTGAGATGAGTGAGATAGGACAGTAGTTTGATGGTAGCAATTTGTCAATCTGGGGTTTTTCATCTCACAAGCAGGCAAACTGGCCTCGTGAACACACACTGATTACAGTCATGAATACTGACCCAGCCATAGTCCTGATTTGTCAGCTATGCCAGTCCCTAGCCCAGATAGAATTTGGGAAGACTAAGATGGTGCATCTTGTAAAAGGGACTCATGGCCACTGTATCATCATATGAAAAAAGAAAAAAGATCTACTCACATATATCGCCCATCACTGAACAAATGCCATGTAGAAGTTTGAATCTCATGTAGTTGCTCTTGATATCTCCAAAGCTTTTGACTGGATCTGGCACAAGGGCTTACTAAACAAATTCCCATCATTTGGACTCTCAGGATTTCTTCAGTTGGATTGCCATCTTTCTATCTGGAGACACATGTGATGGTGGATGGTTACTTATCCTTTCACAGTTTAATTAATACAAGGGTTAAATTCTCTTAACAGCCCTCATCCTTCTATATATCAGTGACCTACTTCAGTTAACTTCCATCTGATAATACAGTTTTTCAAATAACAGCACATTGCCCTCTTCCCTTTCATTTGATAAATGTTACTTTAAAATCACCTCAACCTACAGAATATTAACCACCACTACCCTCAATTCTAATCTCCAAGCCATCTTCCAATGGTGTTCAGATAACCTTGTCAATTTTAATGTTAGCAAAACCCAATTTATTTTTCAAAAAAAAAAAAAAAATCACCCAGTAGTACCTTTTTAACAATCAGATATCCAGACAATTTCCAGAATCACCTCGACATCAAACCTCCTGTCATAAATGTATCACAACTGTTGCCTCCTCAGCTTCTAAAAAGGTTCACAAACATTTATAGGTGGGATTTGCATAAAAATATAAAATATTTGTTCTGGTTTCAGGTATTTTTCAAAATAGATAAGCACTTATTAGATTCATATAAGTTATTCCAGGACTGAACTTTTGCTGGCTGGATTTTATTGAAATATCTTTTATAAGAATTCATCAAGCCTTTGCCAACTTTATTTTTCAGCCAGACTCTTTGTAGGTACAAAAAAATACAAATGGTGTTAATTGTATATTTTAATATTTCCTAAAACTTCAGACTCTTTTGTCTGAAGTTTTAGGAAATTGGAGACTTAGATTGTATATAGTATGCTCACATGATAGCTTTCGTTTCAGTTCAGATCACTTCATTCATTAAATGACTTGAACCAAAAACCGGCTGGATAGAATTTTATGAAATTTTGTTTAGAACTTATTAAAATGTAATTTTTTTAATATAAATAACTAGGTTTGTCATAATAAATACATTAAGAAAATAATTTTATTTTAATATCTGATAACTTTACAAGATACTAGTTTACCAAACAGTAGTTCTCATGAAAACAATGCAAATATTCACAATAAAAAAATTCCACTTCAGTTGTATGGGCTCAGTGGAGCATTATACAGAGCAATGCATAGTCTTATATTTAAATTGTCAGTCAGCAGTTAGAATTAAAGAAATACAGGAAGATGGTTTGTTTAATCAGAGATAAGACAAGGATGTATGTTATTTCCACTCTTATTCATAGTCTATATGGATCACATTATATAAGAAAGTGGCATTAAGCCTGATATTGGAATTGGAGATGTTCAACTTAGCTCTTTGCTTTATGCAAATGATGTACTTATAAATAAATTTAGTGCAAGTCTCCAGGATTCTCTAAATTGAATAATAACTTGAACAAATTTGTAATGAAAATCAAAAAAAAAAAACTATGAAATTAGCAGAAACATTGAACACATCAACTGCATTCTGAATGGAGAGTCTATAGAACAAGTAAAATATTTCAGCTATTTAGGCACAGTTTTTAGTGAAGATGGCAGGTTAAATCTGGAATAGACAACAGAAAAATCAAAGCTGATATGGTGGGTAGCCAGCTGAATAAATTTATATGGAATAAGAGAAATTAGCTAAAACACCTACCTATCACTATACAAGATGGTGTTCAAACCAGTTTTTAAGTTATGATATATCTATGAGTTATGTTACAAATAAAGTTTATCAAAGAGTGGAGACATAGATATGAGGATTTTGAGAAAAATTAAGAGAGTGTACAGATTGCATCAATAGCAGAATCATGTTAAAAATGAAGATATTAGAAAGGAACTTGACATTGTTAGCATTCGAGAATATGTAAGCAGAGCTAATTTAATGTGGTATGGCTATTCTATTTCTCAACCATTCTATTTCTTAAATAGAATGGTTGAGGAAAGGTTAGTAGGATGGGTGTTTGATGCCAAGGTCTAGGTGATTGATTCAGTCAGAAATGACTCCGAAATACAATGTTGGAGTGTTCACAAATAATAGACTAATTTGGAGGAAAACTGTGGATAAGAGATTAATAATAATGTAAATCAATCATGTAGTGCTGTCATAATAACCTCTCCTTGGGAATACTTATCAGGAAACTGATGGTGAAAAAAATCCCACCTCTGAACAGTGAGAAAAACAATTTTGAATGGTGATCTTGTTACTTACTCGCCAACTATTGGCCTTGTCACATGTAAGCACTTATGAGGGCCCACTTAGTCAATGTAGATATGTTTTGCAGTAGGGTTCCTCGAAATAGTCTTCTTTCAGACTGATCAATGAAACCCCTCTCCCCATTTGCTATAGTTCCAGGGTTTGAAATGTGGTGAAGTTTGGTTCATTGGGTAATTGGACCAGTTTATTGGGACAAGTTTGGAAGAACAAACACAAAATGAGAATATAAAAGAATTTGCTTCATTTATTTGAGATTATGCCATTTTAATTGGGCCAGCCAGTAACCTTTATCACATGGAATGTTAGAAAAATTGCATAATCTTGATTCAAAAATTTAGTGCTGATAACATCTTCGATATTCATGAAAGAGAGAGAGTTTTTTCATGCCACATTGGATGGCTCCCTGTGTTATAAACACTAACAGTTTAGATTACTGAAAGCAATAGATCATGTAGCAGTGTTATGCTGTTCAGATAGTCTGTAACTAACTATAAAATAACATGTATGCCACAGTAGATAACTTTTTTAATATATAAATATTTCATCTTACGTATCATAAGACATCGTCAGTACAATTATCAAACAATAGGAATTAAATTCAAACAAACATTAGTGCGCATGCTTAAATTGAAATCCCTCTATGTATACAGTCACATTTATGGATTAAACCTAATTGGGATGTTAAAAAAAAAAAAAAAAAAAAAAAAATTATACCTTTTGAGAATAAGTTTCTCAGGCATTTGGAATAGTGAGACAGTCATTCCAATTAAGATTAGGTCTCTGATGTAAGGCTTTGGCACTTTATAGAAACATTCATGTTTATATATTGTGCAAGGCCAGATTGTGAGGTTTGATGAGATGGATGTGGTCTTGATGTTCAACGATACATTTATTTATAGATCTTCCTATTTGTCCATAGTGAGATATGTTACAAGAATGTGGTACTTTGTATATGCCAGGTAGCATCATTGGTGTAAGTTTGTCCTTTGGGGAAGTAACAAGTTGTGAATTTAGTTGATAGGTTTATAGCTAGTAACGAGTTTGTATTTTTTCATAATTTTTGCTAAACGTTCAGAGATGCCTTTAATATATGGCATAGGAGTCATGTGGGCTTCTTCTTGTCTGGGTTGAGTCTCAGGAGAATGGTTCATTATTTTTTGGATTATATTCATTTAGTAGATCTGTTTCTTTGATAATTTCCAATTTTTGTTTTAGAGATTCTTCAGAGGAACAAATGTTGTATGCTCTGAATAATAGAGATTTTAAGACTCCATATTTTTGTGATGGATGATGAGCTCATGTGTTATGGATATAAAGACCTGAAAACGTTGGTTTCCGGTAGACCAAAGTGGAAATGGAACCATCTTGTTTATGTTTTGATGTGTACATCAAGAAAGGAAGTACCTTTTGATTCTTTTTGTAGTGTGAACTTGACTAGGATATAGGTTGTTGATATTTTTTTAGAAATGAGTAGAGTTCTTGTTCTGTGTGACTCCAGACAGCAAAGACATCATCAACATATTTTAACCAGATTGTTGGTTTAGGGTCAAGAGCAAAATTTCTATCTTCTAAGTGTTCAAGATAAAAAGTTGACTAAGTTAGGTGTTAAGGGTGAGCCCATCGTTGTTCCTTCCTCTTGTTTATATATTTTCTCTTTCCATGTGAAGTAACCAGTAGCGATTGTAAATTTGAATAATTCATATATTCAAATATTTTTGGTTTAATAATTCTATTTTCTCTTTGTGAGGGATATTAGTCGAGAGAGAGAGAGAGAGAGAGAGAGAGACAATGTCGAAGCTTGCTAACATGTCTGCACCTGCCAATTTAATGTCCTTTATTCTTGTAAAAAATTTTATGGAAGAAGCTGAGTGGCCAATGAAGGGACAGAGAAGGTTAGACAAAAATCTCGATATTTTATGTGTGGGACTGCATATAGATTTGTGCGCTAATGTTTTTTTTTTTAAAATTTAGTTCCTACTGTTGTTTGATAATTGTACTGACGATGCCTTATGATATGTAGGATGAAATATTTACATATTAAACAGTTATCTACTGTGGCATATGTGTTATTTTATAGTTATGAATACTCCACAGGTTTTGCTATATGAGAAAGTTTAGAACTAGTAAACTATTGGAAAAAAGGTTCAGGCTTGGATACTTTAAAGGGATTAGAATGAAAAGCTTACCAGTTTAGTACCATGAAAAGAAAAATCTGTGGATAACATCTGAATTTTTTAAGCATTGGCTTATGAGCTGGGTTATGGAATTACAATGGAAAGCAATTGAACTTTTTGCTAGTTCTTAACAGTTGCTAAGAATGTCAGTTCAATCTTTCACAAGCAGTACAGTAAAAGACTCCATATGTTTGTGATGAATAGTGAGCCAATGTATTACAGATGATTGCTGATAATTGGCAAGAAATAAGCAACAGGACTATTCAAAACTGTTTTGTGCTCTCTCTAGTTTTAAGCATTCAGTTATAGATATGCCAAACATGGCCAGTACTGAAAATGATGTCCCATTAGACATGAAAACTATCAGAAACTGTTAAGTGATTGCATCCATTGATGGTTATTATCATCAAATTCTTGATATGTACTCTCAAGGAGGGTACAGAATATGTGTAATACTACATACAGCTAATTTAGTGTTTTGACTAATTTCTCTCTAATTCCATATAAATTTATTCAGTTGATTTCCTACCATACCAGCTATATTGATTCTGTTGTCTGTTTCGCTACCACTGGAATTAAATGGTTGTTTAATTTACCATTTTCACTAAAAAATTGTGCCTAAGTAGCTGAAATGTTTCACTTGTTCTATAGATTCTTTATTCAAAGTGCAGTTGATATTTTCAATGCTTCTGCCTAGTCTTCTGTGTGATCCTAGTACGTAGTACAATACCGGGCAACTTTGGTATTAGGTCTAGCTACTCACTGATGAAGCCTCAAAAAAGGCTGAAACCGGTGTGGGTAGTGACTTCCCTCCATAATGTAATAACAGCATACATTTCCTAGAAAATGTGTTTTTACATTATGGAAAATACCTAAGAATAGCGATCTGAACTTCCCCCACCTTTGCAACGAGTTGCCCGGTATTGTACTACGTACTAGGATCACTTGCATTGGCTAACACTAGTGTCGCCGATACTTTATAGTTTACTATATTCGGCAAGAAACTCTCTGATTCCAATCTTTGAGTTTCTTATTTGGTTTTAAAACCATGTGGGATTTAATATCCCCTTAATTTAAGTTATATTCCCATGATTTCTCAACTATTTTGTCCTAAAGCGAAAATCTAATCCTGACAGCCCCTATTTAGCCTGAATGCCAAAACTTTTAACACCTGTCCCTGGCCAGCTGTTAAAAGTTGTTGTAACAGTAACTGTGTCCAAGAAGATGATATTGCAATTGCAATTCGAGCAGTGATTAACTTGACTTTGCCAATATTATAGGCGTTAGTGAGCTTGCTTGATAGAAGATAAGTTACAGGAACATAGTAAGATTTTATTTTCAGGTAGAAGAGAGAGTAAATAAGACTGTTATTGAAATAAGTGGTAGCAAATGAGGATGAACATGAATCTAAACACATAGATAAATAGTGGACTATGATGACTGATCATGGTGTAGATAAATCGAAGAGAAAGCAGGTTATCACAAGTGTGCCACATGGCTCTACTATACAGAGCCATTTGGCACACCTGATCATTTGATGCTGCTAAACTTGGGGGGATAGGTTCATAAATGATTGAGATGTTCTGCAGGATGATTTGAATAGACAGAGAGAATGGATAAATGGTGAATGGTTTAATGAGCAAAGTGTAAGGTTATGTGCACTGGAAAGAAGGGATTGTAAACCATGTTATACTAATGGAATTGCACTGAAGAAAATTGATGAGGCTACGGATTTGAGATGATGAACTGGCTTAATATAATGCCACTTTGACACCATATAACTGTAGCGTTTTGAATAGCTTTTCTCTTTGCACCTTGTCATACCTTTGCAGGTCTACAAAACTTAAATACAGACCAAGCTTCCCTTCCATAATCCTTCTCAAGTATACTTGTAAAAATCTTACCAGGAAAATTTTTTACAACACTCAGTAGGGAAATACCTCTGCAATTCTCACGTTGTCTTGTTTCCCTTTTTATATATGGTACTATGAGAGCTCTACTCCAGTCATCTGGAATACATCCCTCTGTCCAGGCCTTGTAGTGCAGCCACTGTCAGAGTTTTATGCCTCCATACTAGAGCACTTCTGGTCAATCATCTACTCCTGCTGCCTTTCCACATTCAGGCTTTTGAAGGCTTTTTCTACTTAATATGGATATGTATTTTTGATTGCATGCCTGTTGAGTGCTTTTTTACTACTGTACTATCACTGATTGTTTTGTTTAGCAATTTTTTGAAATAATTACTCCATACTTCAAGGATATCTTTTTCTCCTGTTTTCATGTCACCTTTATCATCTCTAATTCCTTTTACAGCACTCTTTTCTCCATTTCTGAGCTTCTTCAACAACCTCCAGAATATCTTGCCACCTTCTTGATATTTATTTTCTATGTTCTTGCCAAAGTAGTCCTCTCATGACTTTTGTTTAGCTTTCTTACATTTATCTCTGTATTCTCTAAGAGCACAAGCTGACTTATTTGCCAGGAACTTTTGATATGCTTTCTTCTTTTCCTTCACTGCCTGTTTAACTTCCTGTGTCCACCATGGAGTTCTAATTTTTCTATCCTTGCAGACAACTTCACCACATGCCTCTCTGGCTAAATCAATCAGGGCTTTCTTCAAGGCTTGCCACTGAATCTCCAAGATTTGATTCCTGTTCTCAAACTCTTTCATTTTTTCTTGAATAATGTTTGTGTATTTTAGTCTACAGTACACATCTGAGAGCTGCTCAACTTTTATTCGCTTTAAAACTTTCTTACATGTTGTTATTTTCAATATGAAATTCAGTTTTATCCTGCTCAAGACTAAATGGAAACTAGAAGTGATCATAAATCCTCTGTACAGTCTAGTGTCTCTTGCACCCAGTGAGAAAACATCACTATCAACAATAACATAGTCAACGAGACTTTTCTTATTCGTTGCCTGTTCTCTCCATGTGAATTTGTGCACGGTTTTATGTTGGAACATTGTGTTAGTAATAACCAGTCCATGTCCTGAGCAGAAATCCACCAGGTATTTGCCATTATTATTGGCTTTGCTCCTTTCTCCAAATTTTCCAAAATATTTTTTTATGTCTGGCAATCATTTCCTATTCTGCTATTTAGATCTCCCACAAGGACAAACTTTTCCTTTTTCATTGTGTCAGTTACTTTCTATAAAGCCTCGAATTCCTCCACTTCTACTTTCGTAGAACCTTCTATGTACAAATAAGTGTAATTGTCCAGTCACCATTATGATATTTGGCCACATCACTCTACTTGATATTGCTTGCCATTCAAGAAAATCAGCCTTGTATTTGTGTTCAATACTATAGCTATACTTTCTTTTCCCTGATTGTTATTGCCTGAATATAACATTGTATTTGTTGTTCTGAAAAATCTCATCAGATTTTATTGCTTTTGTTTCAATCACCCCTATTATGTCAATCTGGTACTCATCGAATTCCTCAAGCTAGCTCTGTTTCTTTGCCATTCAGGCTTCTTATGTTGATAGTACTGATCTTGAACTCTGATGTTGATTTGGGGTGTGCTTCAGGATTTATTCCTGTAGCTGACTTTTTGCTGGTTCCCTGGTGAAAACAATGGGGCTGGCCTTATTTAACAGGGCAAGTCCCCAGCCAGCTTGAAATTCTGTCATGTTTTACAATCATTTTATATTTTGGTGTAAGCCAATAAGAATGCAATTTGGTTGGCTAAATCCCAAATTGCCAGCCCATCCTTGTTCATTCAGTATCCAGGTAGATACCTGGATACTGAATGAAAGTGAGGATTGGACGTTTGGTCAGAAACCCTGGTCGGTTCTCCGCATTCCTTTAAAGGCTATGTACATGTCTCCTCTGAGTTATACAGCTTTGAAGCTTAAGATTTTGATGAGGAAATTAAAGTAAAACATCAGAGGATTTTGGAAGAAAAAGAAAGTGAAGATGATACTTCAGAGCTTGAATGAGTCACTTACTGCTCAGGATGTTAGAATATTTTTTACCAGATGATCACTATTTTATTCAAGAAGGCAATAATATTATATTTGCAGTAATTGCATATGCTGATTTTGTTTAACTGCAGTCAAAAAAAAAAAAAAATAATAATAAAACAGGCTATGCTTAATCAATTCCTACATCATTAACGGCTAAGAATTGTCCTATCGTATTCCCTCAGCTATACGGCTGCTGGTGGTGATGGTAGATATATGCTACCATACTAGGGAGTTGATTATGAGCAAGGTGGTTTCCTGTTGCCTTCTTTGCCGTACTATATTTTATGACTGTAGCCATGTGTGTGTTCACTGGACTGGTTTGCCTGATTTGAGGGATGAAAAACCCAAGTTACCAGGAGGAAAAAATGCTCCACCTCCATATGAGACCGGTTAACTCACACCTTTAGTCAAAAGAGACCAGATAAAGGTTCCTCACATCACTGACAGGAATCGAACCCAGTTTTTTCCAACCAAAGAGCTTCATTTATACTGACTGAGCTATGGAGGCTCCTAAGAACTGTATGTGTGTTTATTACATATATAAATGAATTTATTTTTATGAGAAATATTTTATTTTAATTAAAGCTAGTTGTTTAGTTTATAAGTCAATAATTTTGCTACACAATAAATAAAAAAACTTGTCAAAGATGTATGTACGTAAGAATGTAAATACAGCTTTTAAACTCTTTTAACGTGCAGCTTCGTTTAATTGGGGCAGTCAAATTATGCTATTCCTATGTTGCTCAATTAACCAGAATCCACTACTTCCTCATTTTTATTGTAATTGAATTATTTTTATTGTCAAAAGAATCTGAAATTATATTTTTTTCCTAGCTTGATATAATTTAATGAGTTAAGTGTTTAGATTCACAAGTTTTAAAAAGTCACCATTTTAATGGTAGAAACAAAAAACAAAAATGCTTACAGCAACATTTTGGTTCTCAAAAATGGATAATGAATGCTGTTATGAAATGCACCCCCTCCCAAACACACCTGATCATTTCCTTGTAAAAAATTCACTCATTCTTATGACATTTTGAAATGAAGGATGAACATCTGAAATTATTTTTTAAAATCAACTTTAGTAGGTTATACTGTGCTGTTTTTAAAAGAAAGCATGCTGAATTAGTAATGGAAAGCAAATTATTCTGATGGTTGAAGCAGTTTTAATATCTTATAAACATTTTTAAAAAAAATTGTGGACATGTAAAAGGTTATTAAAATGTTACTATATAATTTATATCCGAATATTACAGAATGGATAAAGATGGTTCTCTTACTATCACTTTTGATGAATGGAGAGATTTTCTTTTGTTTCATCCCAACTTAAACATCCATGATATTTTGAAGTATTGGAGGCATGCAACTGTAAGTATTCATTTATTCATGTGAATTTTTAGTGTTAATATTTTCATATTAAAAATTAATACTGTAAAACAGTTTCTCATTCTGATTTTTCTAATTTTGAAATCTGAAGGAATATCTTTTATTTTTATATTGATCCCATATATGAGAGATCAAAGAACTTGTAATCACACCAGTGGCATGTGTGGTGAGGATTGGCACAAAAGAAGTTTTTTTTTTTGTGTGTGTGTGTGTATTTGCTGTTGCACTGAAAAACAAATGCTGGGCAGGTTTTACTCTTGTTTTAACAGGCCTGATAGAAAGTGGAGGAACAATTGTTATCAGTACAGTGGATCAAAACCATAAAAGTATCTTTAGAAAACAGTGCTTAAACATTCTGTCTGTAAGATAGAGGCTGAAGTTAAGTGTAAGGGAGAGAGCTCATTTCTGAGCTCAACTGTTCCTCTGGACAGCATTAAGAATTCTTAGGGAGGTTTAAGTGCACAACTCAAAACATGTGAGCAGTGTTCTAAGGATGGACAGATTTAAGATTTGTATAGTTACTAGCTGGGTGGGTTGGTAGAAAATAGCATATTGATCCGAAGAGAATGCCCTAGCTTTTTAGACACTCAAGAAGTGAATGATGTGATTGAATGTTAGTCTGTGCAGAACAGAAAGAACTGATCCTGTTTGGTGATTTGTGTATTACTGAGGGTAAGGGTGGGATCCCTTTTGCAAGAGAAAAGGTAGGACTGCATTTTGGCATCACTGAAGGATACAAGGTTATCCTTGCTTCATTAAAAGATATGGAGGTCTGTATTTAAAGCACTGAAGATGACTTGAAGTTTGAGATGTCTGAGAATTTCATGGCTTAGAGAGTACTATCATTGGAGTTGTGAATGAGATTAGCAGCAGGTAAGAGTAGGTTATTTATGTATAGGAAAAAGAGGGTAGATAAAACAGGTCAAATAAATAAATATTGAATAAATACAGAGCCCTTAGGGACGTCTGCATTTATAGTGAAGCTTGAAGAGAGCCATTCACCATGACAAACGATTACTAAAAAGAGAAAGCTGGTTACCCACTTGCAGAGGATGGTAGGTAGACCAAAGGATAAGTTTATTTGTTAGGCCTTAATGCCAGATGTAGTCGAAAGCTCTGGAAATTTCAAAAAGCAACAGCATGTTTCTTAGAACCTTTCCATGACATGTGTCCAGTAGTGGATAATGTAGGCTGTAGATGCAGAATTCATACTGGTGGTTGCTGATTCACTGATGGGATATGGTGAAATCGACTATTGATGACTTTCTCCATTATTTTGGAGAGGATCGAAGTGCTGGCAGTTGGTTAGTTGTTTGATGGTATGTTATCTAGTATTATCAGGAATTGCTTTGAAATTATTATATATTTACAATTATTAAAGAAAAATGTGTTCATTCAGTATTTATTTGACCAAATTTGATAGTGCTGATTCCCACAGATTATAATTGAAATATTGTTGATTTCATGTAGATGCAGTAAAAATGTTGTTTATAGCATGATGCTAGTTGTAATTTATTTTTGCTTTTCATTCGTCAGTAGTATTTTTTTTTTTCTGCCAGTACCTCATCTTTTAGTAATAATAGTTGTGAATACTTTCTTATAATCACATGCTGGTTCAGATTTCCTCTGATTATCATTAAAGTTTAATGGACATGTGAGTAGACTTAAGTTCATCTAGTTAAAAATTCAGACTAATGTGCAGTTTAGATGGTAAATGATTTTCTTTTGTCCATTATTACATTCTTACATGTCTAATTAAGGCCTGAGGTGGCATGAAATACCATTACCCTGACTTCACTTGATCTTAACTGTGTTTGCGATTTATTTAATCCTTGGCCTACTGAAACAAATGCTCACCAGACAAGTTCTTATTAGAACTTAATTATTCCTGCATTGTGTACATCAGCTGAAGATAATGGAATATGAAATTTCTGTTCAGATCAAATCTGCATAAATGTTTCTGGTAATTAGTTTACAGAATTAACAACTCATATAAAGTATATTAATTAAAGGTAACTTTAATGAATAACTTCTATATTTCGGCAAAGTCACATTGCCATCTTCAGGAACATAAAGATATGGTATGTGCACGCAGGCACTAACACAAAGCAAATGAGGAAGAAAGCAAGAAACTAATATTGTTCCTAAAGTCCTAATGGTGCCCTCTTGCGGGCTAATTTGTTAGTCTTGGCAGTTGGGCTGAAGTTCTCATAATGTAAGTCTCCCAAATTTGGGGTAGTTTCATGCACCCAAATTTGTTGAGGTTAGGAACGTTTTTTAGAGCTGCTGAAGATTCTTTGAATAATCTTTCGTATTTAAACTTGCTGTGATGAATTATTTTTGTTTTCTTCCAACGAATTTTATGGTGGGTATCTAAGGCATGGTCTGCCAGCCCAGAGCGGCTGTACTGGTGAAACCGGATGTAGTCTTTGTGTTCTGAAATCCTGATATTTGTTGTTCTGCCTGTTTGGCCAAAGTAGGACAATTTGCAGCTGCAAGGGACCTGGTATACACCAGGTAGGTCTAGGGGAAGTGGTTGGTCTTTGGTAGAGTGGATAAGGGATGCCAACTTTTTATATGGTTTGTAACCGAAAGTAAGGTCATATTTTTTGAGGATATTGGTTATTTTCTCAGAGGTGCCCTGGATGTAGGGGATGGTGATAGACTTGGTGTAATCTTTATTGTGGAGGGGGGGGTTGTGGTTTACTGGTTTTAGTATTTTTTGGGGTTATAGCCATTGGCTAAGAAAGTGTTGAGGATGTGGTTTAGTTCAGTAGTCAGGGCCTTGTCATCTGAGCAGATTAATTTTGCCCTGTTATATAGTGTTTTTATAACCCCATATTGTTGTGGGGGGGGGGGTTTGCTGGTGAATGTATCTGCCAGTATGGGTGGGTTTTCTGTAAACAGAGAAAACCAAAGATCCATCAAGCTGGCGGGTGATTAAAGTGTCTAGGAAGGGGAGGGTATTGTTTTCCCTCTTTTTCTAAGGTGAACTGGACTCTGGGGTGTTGGTTGTTTAAGTGTGTTAGGAAGGAGTGGAGTGTGTCTGAGCCATGTGGCCAAATAGCAAACACATCATCCACATAACGAAGCCAAACAGTGGGTTTTTGTGGGGTGGAGTTTAAGGCTTTCTCTTCAAATGTCTCCATAAAGAAATTGGCCAAGGGTGGGGAAAGTGGTGAACCCATGGCTGTCCCCTCTATCTGTTTGTAGAACTTTCCTTGCCAAACGAAATAGCCTGAGTTCATTGTGAACTGAAATAGGGCTGAGATATCGGGAGGAAACTTGGCTTGGATGAGCTCAAGGGTTTCTTTGAGTGGGACATTAGTGAATAGGGAGGAGACGTCAAAACTGACCATTATGTCAGTGTGCTGGAGTGCGAGGTTTTCTATACTGGCTTTAAAGTAGGCTGAGTTTTTTTATGTGTGATGGTGTGTTGCCAGTGTAGTGTGTGAGCGTTTTGGCTAATTTATATGTGGGGGAATCAATGCCATCCACTATGGGACGCAATGGCACATTTTGTTTATGTATTTTTGGGAGTCCATATAATCAGGAGGGGTCTAGAGTTATAAGGTTTAAGTTTGTTGGTGACTTCCACAGGCCAAGAAGTGACTTTCTTAAGGAGTCTGTGGAGAGTTCTAATCTGAGAGCTGGTCGGATTATATTCAATGGGGAGGTAAGTAGTACGGTCTAGTACTAAAGCATTTAACTTACCTTTGTAGTCTTTTTGATTGAGCACCATAGTGGCGCTTCCCTTATCAGCTTTCACCACTTTCAGGGTTCACCACTTTCCCCACCCTTGGCCAATTTCTTTATGGAGACATTTGAAGAGAAAGCCTTAAACTCCGCCCCACAAAAACCCACTATTTGGCTTCGTTATGTGGATGATGTGTTTGCTATTTGGCCACATGGCTCAGACACACTCCACTCCTTCCTAACACACTTAAACAACCAACACCCCAGAGTCCAGTTCACCTTTAGAAAAAGAGGAAAACAACACCCTCCCCTTCCTAGACACTTTAATCACCCGCCAGCTTGATGGATCTTTGGTTTTCTCTGTTTACAGAAAACCCACCCATACTGGCAGTTACATTCACCAGCAATCCCCTCCCTCACAACAATATGGGGTTATAAAAACACTATATAACAGGGCAAAATTAATCTGCTCAGATGACAAGGCCCTGACTACTGAACTAAACCACATCCTGAACACTTTCTTAGCCAATGGCTATAACCCCAAAAAATACTAAAACCAGTAAACCACAACCCCCCCCCTCCACAATAAAGATTACACCAAGTCTATCACCATCCCCTACATCCAGGGCACCTCTGAGAAAATAACCAATATCCTCAAAAAATATGACCTTACTTTCGGTTACAAACCATATAAAAAGTTGGCATCCCTTATCCGCTCTACCAAAGACCAACCACTTCCTCTAGATCTACCTGGTGTATACCAGGTCCCTTGCAGCTGCAAATTGTCCTACTTTGGCCAAACAGGCAGAACAACAAATATCAGGATTTCAGAACACAAAGACTACATCCGGTTTCACCAGTACAGCCGCTCTGGGCTGGCAGACCATGCCTTAGATACCCACCATAAAATTCGTTGGAAGAAAACAAAAATAATTCATCACAGCAAGTTTAAATACGAAAGATTATTCAAAGAATCTTCAGCAGCTCTAATAAACGTTCCTAACCTCAACAAATTTGGGTGCATGAAACTACCCCAAATTTGGGAGACTTACATTATGAGAACTTCAGCCCAACTGCCAAGACTAACAAATTAGCCCGCAAGAGGGCACCATTAGGACTTTAGGAACAATATTAGTTTCTTGCTTTCTTCCTCATTTGCTTTGTGTTAGTGCCTGCGTGCACATACCATATCTTTATGTTCCTGAAGATGGCAATGTGACTTTGCCAAAATATAGAAGTTATTCATTAAAGTTACCTTTAATTAATATACTTTATATGCGTTGTTAATTCCATAAACTAATTACCAGTTATGTTTAGCCAACGTATTAGCCTTGCTACTAGAATGCATAAATGTTTGCATAGTATATCATGTCATACAGCTTGCTCAAAGTGCTCTGCTAATGCCGCATATAAAAAATTATTTTGTATATTTAGTTACTATGAAATGTAAAGATAATAATGCTTGGCTGTACTTATGTTATTAAATTGTACAGCATATTCCTTATCCTTATAGAATTGTAATTACATAGATAAAGCACCAAAACTTATGGAATTGCATAGTTTTTGTTGTTTTTTTTTTATTTTTTTATTTGGTTGCAGTGCTAAGAGAAGTTAATAATATGGGACCTTTATTCTGACTTGCTTCACTCCTAGTTTGTTGACATAGGTGAAAGTTCTCTTATACCTGATGACTTCACAGAAACAGAATTACATACGGGTTTATGGTGGCGGCATCTGTTAGCAGGTGGAGTTGCTGGAGCTGTTTCTAGAACATGTACAGCACCTTTAGACAGGGTTAAAGTATTCCTCCAGGTATGTATTTCTGTTTATTAATTTTCCAATATTTTATATATTAGTTTTGCTTCAAATATTTGAATAACTTAGCAGCAGCATTAGAAAATTTTGCAACTTATTGAAATTAAGTTCAGGCGTGCTTCTTCATGACATTTGAAACAGTGCAAATGTTAATATAAATAGGGTTTATTTAATATTGGCATGAGTGGTGATTTGTTTTTAATACGTTTTGAAGCAAATGATTGAGTAATCAAGATCCTTTGACAAATCAAAATACTTTGGTCTATTCATCCATTCATTGCATGTTTTGTAATTCATACCACTCAAGATATTGGTATTTTAAAACTTCAAACTGTCAAGATTGCAACAAAATAGTAAGAGCTTATTTCACGGGGCTGCCTAACTCTCCTATCTTAGCATTAATTATGTTTATACAAAGCCAAGTTCCTTGGTTGCAACAGGTAGCTGAGCATAACAAATGTAGTAAAGATTGGTTTGGAACAGTTTGGCTGAAAAAAAAAAATTTGAAACTTCTAAAGATTTTCGTATAAGTTTACAACCTGTATGATTTCATGTTATAACTGAATTGTCACTTCATTCTGTGATAATTTAGTTCTTTCCCTTAACATGTTTGTTCAGTTGCCTGAAACAGCCAAGGAACTTGTCTTCACATGAACTTTCTTAGTGCTAAGATGGGAAAGTTAATATTATCTATAATCTTCTGTGTTTGTATTCTTTGGATCATTGTCTGTTTTTATTATCACACCAACCTCCATGGATTCGGACTCATTGTGGGAGATTCACTCAACCAATAACATTTATCATACCAAATCCTTGGTATGATATCAATCCTTGACACTCCCCATATTCGCAATGCATTCTGATAGTGTTCCATTCACCCACAATTCTCCACGTCAAAATTAAATCTCCTTACACTCCTCTTCAACACATCCTTGCACATCTTCCAGGGATGGCTTCTACTTTTTTATAATCCTTTCTCTATGAATCTGATAAAATTCCCTCACCAAGTTAAACGTCTATCATATTTCCTCTTTCCTTTCTATTCACCAAACTTACATTTCTGTACTCTCTCCATAACCAACATTCTAGTCTCCTCATATTGCCTTAGTCACTCATCTTTGGACTTTGTCTAGTGTTTTCCACATCACAATGAAAAGTGGGTAAGATCTTAAGTACAGTAACCCAAGTGGTCTTACCAGTGCACAATCACCTTGTCTCTACATGACAGTGTACTCCTTATTATAACAGCAATGCGATGCTCTCTTCAACACTTGTGTCCTCTAAACTTCAGTCCACTGTCAGCCATCACTTCTTATATCTTGAATCTCATCCATTTCCTGAAACAGTTCCATCAATACATTACAAGTTTTAGATCTCTCAGCACTCCAAAATATATTCCAATAGTGTGCACTTATTAAAACTAGAGCCCCACTCATTTGTTCAATTTAAGTGTATTCAAATCTTGAAGAGAATTAACATCACCAGTGTTCCTTAAAATTCTCACAAACTTTGCATCATCAGCAAACATCTGGTGTGCTCAGTCAGTCCACATAAGACAAAATTAACCAATAAGTTAAACAGCAGGTGCTCAAGAACAGAATCATGGAGCACACCACTAGTTACTTTTTTTTTATATTGTTCCATCATACAAAATTTACTGGTATCATTCAGAGAGCTAATCTCCAATTCATCTCACCAATCTATTATCCATTCCAATCCTTTGCACCTCTCAAGAGGTAATCTATCAGTTGATCAAATTATATATTGCAAAGTCCAAGAATATCACTGTATGTGAATTTTCCTTATTCAAAACATTTTTCACTTTGTTATAAAATGCAAACAGACTGCTAAAACAAGATAAACCCATGCTGATCATCATAAAGAATCTTATATTCATCATCCCACTTTTGTATTCTATTCCTAAGAAGCCTCTCCCATACTATCCAACTACAGGTATATAGATTTGCCTATAATTAGAAACTTCTGTCCCCAGAACCATGTTTGGAGTAGTGCTATTTTGCCTTCTTTAGAAACTTTCTCCACTGTAAGACTCATTAAATAACCAGGTCAGGTTATTTAATGAGTCTAAAAGTAAATGGTGATGTATCACATATTTCCACACCAACATCAAACCAAATCAATACTTGATACAGTAGATTCTTTCACTTCTTATTCTTCTAGTATTTGTCTCCCTTCTACATGTTGCATAGCATTTTATACCAGTGTGATATATACATACGAAATGCCTAAACCCTGCCATAATTATTTTTCCTCTTACTTGCAAAAAATTTGAGAATTCCCTTGGATTATACCTGCCTGACTGACCAGTCTCCTCTTACGCTGCATTTTCTCTCCTTTACGATGTTTGTCACCTTTCTGGCATGCACTATATACACCTCATGCATCTCATCTCCACTAATTGTCTTGTGTCTCCTCAGTAACTTATTTTCCAATACTGCTTGCTTGATTTTGCTATTCATCCATTTCACTCCTCTATTTATTTACTTAATATGCTCTTGGTATGCTGTTATGCATTTCATGTGTCAAATACTCCCCTATCAGTCTCATGCACTATCAACATCCTTTTTTTGCACAGCTTGTCAACTCAATGTTTTGATCACAGAACCTCATAATTACCCCACCATATATGTATCATCATCATCATCATCAAATTCCTGCCATGTACCCTCAAGGGGTGTACAGGATATGATAGTACTACATGACAAAAATTACATCATTACTAACTTCCTATCTACAATTTTCCTCCAAATCAGTCTGTTACTTGTCAAGACTCCAACATTATCAGATCTTATATTTCTATCGTCTAAGGCACTTTGTACCGTATCAATCCACCTATATCTTGGTCTTCCTCTGGGTCGTTTTGTTGCCAACCTGGCACAGAACACTTGTTTTGCTAATCTTTCTTCCCCCATTCTTGTTTAAGTGACCATACCACCTGAGATTAGCTCTGCTAACACATTCCTGGATGCCGACAACGTCAAGTTCTTTCCTAATATCCTCATTTTTAATATGATATTGCCATTGATGCCATCTGTTCACACCTATAATCTTTCTCAGGACTCTCATATCTGCGGTCTCTAGTCTTTGGTCTAAAGTGTTTTACTTCTGACCCAGCTCTCAGATCCATAAGTTAAAACTGGTTTGAACACTGTCCTGTATACAGCTAATTTAGTGTTCTGACTAATTTCTCTCTTATTCCATATTAATTTATTCAATTGCCTTCCCACCATACCAGCTTTGTGATTCTGTTGTCTATTTCTATATTTAATTTACCATCTTCACTAAAAATCGTGCTTAAGTAGTTGAAATGTTTTACTTGTTCCACAGGTCTCCATTCACAACACACAGTTGACATTTTCAATGATCCTGCCTATTTTCATTGTCTTTGTCTTTTTATTGCTGACCTTCATACCATATCAATTACAACAGTTATTCAATTTAGTCAGAGAATCTTGTAGACTTGTAGCGGATTTATTTAGAAGTATAACATCATCCGCATAAAGCAAAGAGCAAACATCAACATCTCCAATTTTGATATCATGTTTAATACCACTTTCCTTCATAATGTGATCCATATAGGTAATGAATAACAGAGGAGATAATGTACATCCTTGTCTCACACCAGATTTAACATTAAACCATCGTCCTGTACTTCCTTCAGTTCTAACTGCTGACTTACAACTCAAATAAAGACTAAGTATTGCTTGATATAATGCCCCATTGACGCCATATAACTGCAGCGTATTGAATAGCTTCTCTCTTGGCACCCTGCCATATGCCTTTTCCAAATCGACAAAACTTAAATACAGATCTTTGTTATATTCCCATGCTTTCTCGACTATTTGTCGTAAAGTGAAGATCTGATCTTGATAGCCTCTATTTGGCCAATATCCAGCTTGTTCTTCACCGAGCTTTTCTTCCACAATTCTTCTCAACCGTTTCTCAAATATACTTGCATAGATCTTACAAGGAAAACACTCCGTAGGGAAATACCTCTGTAATTCTCGCATTCAGTTTTATTTCCCTTTTTATATATGGGTACTATGAGAACTACTCTAATCATCAGGAATTTGTCCCTCTGTCCAGGCTTTCTGAACTATGCAGTGCAGCCACTGTAAGACTTTTATACCACCATACTTCAGCATTTCTGGTGAATATCTTCTACTCCTGCTGCCTTTCCACATTCCAAGCCTTTGATGGCTTTTTCTACTTCAAGTATGGATATGTATTCCTGACTGCATGCCTGGTCAGTGTTTTTTACCACTGTGCTGTCATCACTGCATGTTTCATTTAGCAGTTTTTCAAAATAATTACTCCATACTTCAAGGATATCTTTATCTCCTGTTTTCATGTTACCTTTATCATCTCTAACTCCTTTTACAGCAATCTTTCTTCCATTCCTAAGTTTCAATAACCTCCAGAATATTTTGCCACCTTCTTGATATTTATTTTCTATATTCTTGCAAAAGTCCTCCCATGACTTTTGTTTAGCTAGTTTTACACAGTGTTTAGCATTCTTGCATTTGTCTCTGTATTCTCTAAGAGCACAAGCTGACTTATTTGCCAGGAACTTTTGATATGCTTTCTTCTTTTCCTTCACTACCTCTAACTTCCTGTGTTCACCATGGAGTTCTGATTTTTCTATCCTGGGAGACAACTTCACCACATGCCTTCTAGCTGAATCAGTCAGGGCTTTCTTCAAGGCTTGCCACTGAATCTCCAAGTTTGATTCCTGTTCTCAAACTCTTTCATTTTTTCTTCAATAATCTTTGTATTTTAGTCTACAGTTCACATCTGAGAGCTGCTCAACTTTTATTCGCTTTAAAACTTTCTTACATGTTATTCTTTTCAATATGAAATTCAATTTTATCCTGCTCAAGACCAAATAGTGATCACTTCCAATTTCAAATCCTCTGTACACCCTGGTGTCCTGCACCAGGGAGAAAACATCACTATCAACAATAACATAGTCAATGAGACTTTTCTTATTCCTTGTCTCTTCTCTCCATGTGAATTTGTGTACATCTTTATGTTGGAACATGGTATTAGTAATATCCAGTTCATGTCCTGAGCAGAAATCCAACAGGTATTTGTCATTATTATTAGCTTTTCTCTTTTCTCCAAATTTTTCCAAACCATTTTTATGTCTGACAATCATTTCCTACTCTGCTATTTAGATCCCCAACAAGGACCATCTTTTCCTTTTTCATTGTGTCAGTTGCTTTTTCTAAAGCCTCAAAAAATTCCTCCACTTCTACCTTAGTAGAACCTTCTGTGGGACCATAGGCTCAAATAAGTCTCATTGTTCAGTTCCCCATTCTCATATTTGCCCACATTACTCTACTTGAGACTGACTGCCATTCAAGAAGATTAGAAGATTTTGTGTTGAATACTATGGCTACTCCTTCTTCTTTTCCTTGATTGTCATATCCATTTTTAACACTAACTTTGTTTCACCACTTCTCAAACCAATGCCTAATGATCACTCAACTGGTGGCAGTGTTAACTCAACACTGGTAGGATATCACCAAATTCAACACTCTAAAATATCAAGATGCTTCCATCACATAATACTTAGTTATCCCTCAGAAATTTATCAAATTTCTTTGTTCCCATTTACCATCTCCATCCATCCACATTCATGAAATTAAAATCTCCCATTAGGGTTACCTTTTTATATGCCCAACCAATTTACCTATTCATTTTACAATCAGTATTCTATGTTCCTTGGCTTATAACAATATTGTATTATCTGTTAATTTCAACTTCATCAAACATATTCAAAATATTCACATGTACTTCACATGTGAATATTTTGAATATTCACATCACATGTTATTCACTCATGGAATATTAAATAGGAATATAGAAGCTAGATTTGTATGACATCAGAAGGAAATTGACTATTCTAACAATCGCCAAAAAGTGATTAGAAAAAAAAAAAATTACTCATGTTGTAAACATTTACAATATGGTACTTTGATTTTCTGAAGTTTACATTGTTAATAGCTTGTTGCATTTTATGCTAATTTTTTATACTAGTAATCTTGAAGCTACCAGATATTGATATAGTGCAACTTGGTTATTATATTTCATTAGGTTCTGTTCATTACTGCAATAAAAAGCCCATTCAACAGTACAAAAAAAAAAACAAAGTTGCAAATCTGTAAATATAATCATATTTCACTTTGTAACTGGATTTTTATGTTAGGCTTGTTGCCTTTCACACCTACCTAGTATTAATATTGTGATAACCATTAATTCTATCTGCAAAGGTTATACATCTGCATATGTTCTTTTGGCTGGTTTTGTCTATCTTGCAGGATGAAAAAGTTTTCAGGAGAAATTCCTGCTACCTCTATGTGGTACTGACTTCAGTTGAAATGACCTTATAAAGTGCTTTGGCATCCTGGACAATCTAAAAATGCAGTTCTTTCCAAAAATTAATGACCAAGTTATGGAGATTAATTCTATAATTTCAGAATTTTTAAAAAAATGTTTATTTTAGCTCTGCTTTAAAATTTTCTTTAAATATGTAATTCAGTTAACTTTAAAGCTGTTCATTTTAGTCGTTGAATAAATCCTGGTTTATTAGATTTTTTTTATTTTATTTGGTAGTCTTTACCAGTTATATGAGCCAGTGGAACAGTGAGACATTAAACTTTCATTGCAGTGACTAGGGACCTAAGGAGTAGTTTGTAGAAGTTTGCTGTAGTAAATTTTCCTTTGAAGGGTGCTAATGCTGTTAATGACTTCTCAGTAATTGGTTGTAAGTTTTGTTATAGTGAGTGTCCTGAAAAGTGCATTATCAGACATTGCAGTGTATTGCCTTATGCATCTTTGAGAACTTGTTGGTGGAGAAATTCATTGATGCTGGTATGTCTGTATCTTCCTTCTGAAGATTTCTTCTTTGAAATGGATATTCATGACCTTAGTATGTTCTGTGGAAGCTTAGCAAGTTTGAGAAATATGTGCTTAATCCAAATTTCTGCAAAATTAATTAAGAATCTTGGAAGATCAATTAGTATTCTTGGATCAAGGTCATGCAAGCAGATGCATTCATATTATTCCCATTGCAACACCTCTCCTTAGCATGTATAAAAGTACTAGCTAAGTGAACCATCACTCTGTTATTACCAGATACCCCCCCCCCCCCAGCTGAACCTAAAAATATCTACCATAACAAATACCTACCCCCCCACACACACACCAACCTACAATGACCTCAAAATGCTGCTTCCCCATGTTCTTTGCGATTTATATTGTAATGGTATTATTGTATTGTAATCCTACATAGCTTTGTTTAGTAATGTTTTAGATTGTCGATTTCGCATATTTTTGTTTATCCAGAAGAAGCCACAAGATTTAGTGGCAAAACTAGTACGTTTATTAATCATGGTAGCTATTTAAAACAATTAAAATGCTGTTTTTTTTCTAGTTATACTCATCGGTCAAAAGTCTTGTGTTAAATAGTAATATATTACTGTTCTCTGTTTTTGGTAACTCAGAAAAAATATTCAGAAATAAAATTTTAATTGTACAGTTTTCAAACCCATAGCAGGCTTTCTACCCTTATCTGCTAGAGATCAACTTGTTTCCCCTCATTGCAGTTCAGTATTGATGATGTACTTTAATAAAAGATGATGAAATTCAAAATACTTTTTTATGTCTTGTATATTTGCATATTTTTTATTAATAAATTTTGAAAGTGAAATATTTTAGTGAAAGCGCAGTGTTTTTTTTCCTGAAGTGGTGCAAAATTTTCATTTGTGGAGATTTGAATTTTTATTAGATTGTGGAGGTATGTTAACTTTCATTTTTAAGTGACTCATAGTATTAATAAATATATTTTGCCTAATACAGGTAAGAAGCACGGAATTTTGTGGGATTTCACCTTGTCTTCAACATATGCTGAAAGAAGGAGGAATAAAATCAATGTGGAGAGGAAATGGTATTAATGTTTTAAAAATAGCACCAGAAAGTGCCCTAAAATTTATGGCTTATGAACAGGTAACTTAATACAGTTCCTTTTAATAGCATCTTGTACTTTTATTTTGAGTCATTTATGTATATACTGATTTATGTATACTACAGGAGCCTGTAGAAATTAGTTTCTGAATTTTAGTGATGTATTGGGATTTCACCACATGACTCTGTACTATATAGAGCCATCTGGCATCACTTGCCTTCTCTTTGATTTATCTCCACCATAATGTCATCATTATCCACTATTTATCCATGCCTTTTGTTCCCACTTATGTTCCATAACAGTCTCATTTACTCTCTCTTCTCCCTGAAAATAAAATCTAATCACTGCCCAAAACTCTTCATCCCTTGTGATACTTCTGGATATTAGCATACATGAATTGCAATATCATCTTCTTGGATACAGTTACTGTTACAACTTTTAACAACTGTTCCATTCATATTTGAGATCTAAGAAGTTGCATTCAGTATTCTTCATCTTATTCTTGAATTCACCTTAAGGGTAATTTGTGCACACATGCTGTTGTGCTTCGTTCTCTCACTGAACAATTTCTACAGCTACCTAACTTCAAAATCCATTCAAGTGCAATCTATGTCATGTATTACTCCTGTAAATTGTGTACCATTCCTTCTGCTCAACCTTAATTGGTTGGCGATCATTGTATCATGGAGATTTAAGTTTACTTTTCTGACTCTTAAATTATTGTAAATTATTATATTATTTATTTATTTCTTGCTTCTACCAGCAACTCTTGTGTCCTTTCACATTCCATGCTTAGAATCTTTTAAAATATTCATTTCAAGCAAAATCGTTAACTTTTTCACTTTAGCTCTTTGAATTCTGACAGTGTCAAATCTTTAAGTTGTGCAACAAGAAAACTTGGTTTCATGATGTACTTGTCAATGTCTCTGTGCACTCAATCTTCTGCAATTTGTGAGAAGTTTCTAGTTAATCTAGCTCAGCTTTTTCTTTTTCGTAAAAGATTCCACATAATTGCCATTTTTCACCAAAGCTCTCCTGCTCATCTCATTCTCTTCATTTTATCTTTCAGGTGCATGAAACTGCCCCAAATGTGGGAAGCTTGCATCCTAAGAACCTCACCCCAACAGCCAAGACAATCCAATTTAGCCTACTGGGGTGTGTGTGTGTGGGGGGGGGGGGGGGACCTTTAGGATTTCAATGCCAGTTGCCTTCAGCCTCATTTGCTCATTGTTAGTGCCTGCATGCACATATCATAGTTTTGTTCCCAGAAGATGGCAATGTAACATTTCTGAAATATTGATTAAAGTTTTTTAATTAATATTTTAGTGTATGTTGTCATTTCCTGAAAAATTTTAATCATGTATAAACAATATATAAGTTTATCTACAAGAAAAAAAAAAAAGCAATGAACAGTTATCAGAACTCCATTGAAGAAATGGTTTGGAGATCAGATTTTAAATTTCTAGAAGTTTTGTTGATTAGTATAGCTCATGGTTTGCCATATGAGGAAAGAGGACTGCAGTATAATGTCATCAAGGAAATTGAATTAGGAATTGCATTTTAGCTGAAGATCATAGATATACAAAAGAGAGAGTGAGAATTAGCTCTAAGCATGTATTAGGTTCAAGTATGAGGTTAAAGATCCATCCATCCTATTAAACGGAACTGCTTCAGTAAATTCCAATAAAAGCAGCTTGTTTCCTTCATTAGGCAAAGCAGTGATGATGATGAATTCTGTTTAAATTTACAATAGTCTTGAATAGTTTCCCCTTTGTCATCTTATGTTTTTGAGATCAACAAAATTCATCATAAACTTATATGCTCTTGACTTTCATTCTTTTTCAAATTAAAAATCTTAGTGTTATTTGCCCTAAATCCAGCCAGTTCTTTACCAATTTTTTCCTTCAACAGTTTTGCTCTTAGTATTTTCTCAAGTATGCTAAATCATTTGCTGGAATACAATAGGAAATTCCTCTAATTCTCATTTAGTTCTATTTCTTTTTTATAAATTGATTTCCACTCCAGTTCATCTAGGATTCAGCCATCTGAACTATGTTGTGTGGTCCTTCACTTTCATTCGGTCACATTTTGAGATAAAATGTCATCTACTTCAGCTGCTTCTTCACATTTTGAATTTTCTGCAATTGTTCTATCACTTTTTACATAATTTAATAATGTAAAAAAAAAAATCACTTTTTTTCACCTTTTTAGCTTTTTTCTGGAGTAATATTTTCTCCAGTTCTACACTTTCTTTTTGATTTTCAAAAACCTTTCCTATGATTCTCCTTCCCACGCATATTGTAAGGTATTACTTTTCTGTTCTGAAATTTCATAATTCTGTATCTATCTCTGATTATTCGAATGTTGGGGTGGGATGGGGAAGGGAGTGTGCCTTGAGTACACATTAGTCACGTGGTTTATGGAGTTGGCTGTCGTTTGTTTGAATAGAGAATACCACAGGATAAATCCAGTAAGAAGACTTCAACTAAAGTTGGTATGTCTCCTTTCTGCAAGTTGTCAAATCTGTTACTGAGCACTGTTAAAAAAAAAAAAAAAAAAAAAAAAAAAAAAAAAAAAAAAAAATTGGTATGACTTGTCATACCTTTTATGCTTTTCAAATAATTAAGCAAAAGTCCACCCTTATTGGGATGAATAAACACCATGTTATAATCAATGTTCACCGTAGCAAACTATCAAAAATATGTTGCCTCCATAAGTATGTTGCTGTGCTTAACAAAATTCACTATAGTAAACTGTTCACAATAACAAACTATCCCTATGGTCCATATAAGTGTGCTGTAGTGAGAGTAGACTATACAGCAATCCCTCGATTAGTGCACCTAATGTGTTCTTGCAAACAGGTGCATTAATCGAAAACGCACTAATCGAATATAATAACCTATGGGAAAAAGTATAATTTGTTCCTCAAATTTCTTTTTTGAACCTTATTTTTTTTTATAAAAGAATTAAGGCATGTCTCAGGGCCTAGTTAAAGGAAAACCATGAAGCTGAAAGACAATAAAACATATTCAGAATATAAATTTTATTGTTCTACTTCTTAACAAAGAATTGAGCTCACGTAGTTTGGCGGGCATTCTGTTTCTTTTTTTTTCATACAACCGACGGTATGGCCCTATTGCCTCTTCTACTCTTTTGCAAATGTTACTGCTTCTCTCTTCATCAGAGTCAGCCTCTAAGCATTGCTGCTTAAAAACTTCGATTGTACGAAAACTATTTTCAAATTGTTTCTGTGAAATCTCTTTTGGCTCACTATCAGTAGTTAAATTTTCTTCATATTCTTCAGGATCTTCCTGCTGTGCATCTAAATTTAGCAGGTCGGAATCGCTCAATTCTTCAGAATGAGATTTAATTAACTCTTGGACATTATCATTGAAGGGGAGAAAGAAATGAAGGACATACGAATTGGTCGCCAACACGCGAAATAACGTGCTTTATAGATAAAATTTCCCAACTGTTATACAAGCAAAATAGTTACCACTTTAAAAATTACAATGATCATAAAAGAGAAGTTAATTTTCCAACATGTAATAATAAACAACTCATCCCAGAAGACGGATTGATTACCATATTATCGGAATGGATTCTCCTTTTTTGTGACATGTGTCGAAGGGTCTCGAATCCGTGTGCGTACTATAGCAGACGACATAAATTTTGGTGGTAAAAATTTGGAACATAGTGTAGTATGACATTAAAAATAACTTTATAAAATGTTTTAAATCAGAACTAAATTATTTCATTCTGGTGAGTGATTTTTTAAAATAGTTAGCATTTTTTTTTTTAAAGATGTACATTATATAGGCGCACTAATCGAGGGATTACTGTATTTGTAACAAGCAAAGCTTGTTTTTTTAAAATTAAAAAAAAAAATGCTAGCATTGAGAAACCTTACTTATTTTTTCCAGTCTTCTTAGTGCATCACAGATTTCCCAGTTGTAATTTTTACAAATATACTTTCTGTAGATGAAGTCCTCTTGGCACAACCATTTCTATGCTTCCTTTATGTAGACAGCTTTATTAAGATCATACTGATTATGACAGTACATAAACTTGCTTGCCATCAAATTCAAATGCATAATTTATAGTGTAATCAGTTCAAGAATTAATTGGTTTTGCTCAATTTTTAGCAACTTTGAGTTATGCTGAATAATTTAATTAAAAAAAGAAAGATAAAGGTCAATTTAAATTCATCCAAAAGTTTTGTTTTGTGAAAAAATCAAATTGTAGTGTTTTTTGGTATTGATGCTATTTTTAGCAAAAGTAATATGGGAATACTTGAAAAATTAAGACAATTTAGATTTTCATATGCACTAAATAAAAAAAAATAAAAAAAATAAAATCAGCTAACGCCTTTTTATTCCCGTATACGGGGAGTAGGCGAGGCCATTTAGCCCTATCTAACTTTTGGAGACTGAGTGGGCAGTTTCAATCTCCACTGGTACCAATCAGAGATAGATGGCCCAAGGCTATCACTAATTAAGTGGTACACAGTGAAGAGAGATGGCTCAAATGTGCCGCCATCTTGTGGTCCCTAACCGTAACACAATATATTTAATGTCTGAAATAATGTGGGTTCTACAGTCGATTTTCTTGAGTTTACAGGATGAAAAACCTGAGTTTCCGGGAGGAAAAACCCGCTTGCTCATGCCAGAGATCGACTAACTCGGGAACCGGTGAAAAAGGCTTAGAAAAATTTCCTCTAGTCACTGACTAGATTCGAAACCAAGTCTTCCTTCGTGCGGTCAAGCGCCGTGGTGTGCAAACGCCACATCCACTGAGCTACACAGGCTCCAAATAATTTGTTTGTAATTTTAAATTAGAAATTTAACAGTGTTCACAGTTTTTGCATTTATTACTTTTTTTTTGTGGAAAAATATTAGACCATAACATAGTTTTTAATTTTTGCTGAATAGGCAAAAAGGATAATTCGAGGTAGTCGGGATAAAGAGCTAACAATTTATGAAAGGTTTCTTGCTGGATCTTTTGCTGGTGGTTTATCCCAAACTGTGATTTATCCTATGGAGGTTAGTTTCTAAAATTATATTTGATGCTTATACTTTAATTTCAAGTAGTTTTGAAATCTTTTTTTTTAAAGTAAATTTCTTATGTTTTTGTATTCTAGCAAGAGGAAAATATCAGTTTCCAGTTAAGCAGGAACTTATTTCTTATATAAATTAACACAAATAGAAGTTCATTTTCCCTCTCTTGATTTACTACTATAAAAGTTATGGACTCCAACTTTCTGCATATCTTACTGTAACAAATTGAAAAAACCTGGACCAATAGCGTTAGTGCTATTCCAAAGCTTTTTTTGTAACAAATTATTTCCATGATCCTTGACTCCATGAGTTTGACTGGCATTCATTAGAAAATTTCTGGTTTAAGGGAAGGAAAGCCCCCCCCCCCCCCCCCCAAGTCAGAATAATTTAAATGTTCAGCAAACATTAGTTTACCATGACAGCATCAATTAACAATTGTACCTTTGACATGGTACATAATGTGTTTATGTGTATCAAAAATAAGAGAAATATCTGACTTTTTAATAAACTTTATTATTAATATAATAGATAAGCTCTGGTATTGAACATTATTTGTATTAACAGTATTACAGCATCAAACGAACTAAATTATAAAAAAGATGTTTATTAACTATAATATATAGACATGTTTACACAAGAATGTCATATTTTAAAATATAATATTCTTGTGTAAACGTGTCTGTATATTATAATCTTAATGTCACAAGTTTCTCTAAAGAATCAAATGTTTATTACCTGGCTTATGTTTTGCTAAATTTCAAACTAGTATCTTCAGATCCCAAAACCACGTTACAATTTACATGTGGCATTGAATAATTGAAAGAATTTAAATTGTAATGGAGAGAAGATCTGAAGTCCTAATTTGGCATCCCGTAAGGTTGTTAACTCCTTAACGTACCAATTAAAAATCAGAAAGCGGTCGTTTTTCTGCCAATGTTTTGGGCGAGGGTGATTTGCTGGATCAAATTCATCATTATTTGAAAAATAATGATGAATTTGTGCAAACGAAATAGCCGATACACGCCATTGGCAACTTTTCTCGGCTGAAAGGAAATAGTCACAAGATTGTCTAGCGTCTATATTCGGTTGTATTTATATGTGAAACCAAAATTCAAAATCGGTTTTGGTGCAATAAACAAAAGACGTGTCACAGACGTCTTTGTATGTTAAGGGGTTAAAAAAAAGTTTTACAGCTAGTTGATCTTAACATAAGACTCCCAGATTTGGGGGTAAATTAATGCAACCATACTTGTTCAGGTTAGGAGAATACCTCATAGCCATGGGTGACTCTAAAATAATCTTTCTCACCTGCAATGACTTCTGTATAGCATGTTGGTTTTCTTCCATCTAATCCTTTGTGAAAGGGGGGGGGTGTAAAGTTGTAGTCTGCCAGTCCAGACTTGCCATAATAATGATTGGGAATGTATTTTTTAGTGTTGTTTACACTGTATCAAGCAGGTTAGAATTTCACTGCAGCATGGATGTTTGTACATAGTCTTTCAGTGGTGGACAGACAATTTCCATTATCATGTGCATTACCATGTAGCACTAAAATGTTGGATAGTTTTTGCCACCTTTTTATGAGCAGTTTGCAATAAAAAAAAAGTTTAAAAACCACATGCAAATTGTCATTAGGCATAACTCCATGCGCTGAAACTGCAATATAGTTGGGAGTAAATTCTTAAGATGCCCACTGAAAGTTTTTGTTACAGGAAAAGGCTTGCTTGATCACACATTGAAAGCCACCATACTTCTGAGAATTTATTTCCCAGCAACTCATCCAAGAAGGAAGAAATACCCCCCCCCCATCATCTTTATTCTAGTGAATCTTGCACCATAACAGACCATTTTACTATGGATTTGCTATGGTGAGCATCAACTGCAGATTCTAATTAGATGATTCCTATAGTGAACTAAGCAAATCCTTGAAGGTCTGAAGTAGCTGGAAAAGTTTCATGTTTGGTCTCTAGGTAGGATTTCACATAAAATAAACATAAACAAACAAAATAAATAAATAAATAAACATTCCTCGTATGAAATGATGGCAGAACAAGGAAAAGAGATAGGTAAGTGACCTGCAATTCAGGATCTGACAAATTCAAAGTATGGTGGATTATATAAAAGAACATCTAATTTTTTTTTTTTTTTTTTTTTTTTTTTTTTTTTTTTTTTTTTTTTTATGAATAAGAGAAATTTTGAATGCATTCCTGCCTTAATGACAACCATCTCAGACTATATAGCTCCTTCAGTAATAGCCATGCAGCAGAAAGATTTAGCTTCAAATCTCATTTGGATGAGAGGATCCTTCATAAGGCTTTACAACCGAAGGTGAATTAGTTGGTATTCTATAGTGGTGGCAGAAATGTTCATCCTACAAGAGCAAACTGGCTAGAAAAACAGTTGCAGCGATCAGATAGCAATTCCTCCTGAACTAAAACTATGCAATAACTGTTCTATTGCAAAAAGAAAAACAGTATGGTTGCAAGGACAGTATAACAAGAAGGAAAGAAATGTGCCATGCCCTGCATACATCTCAGAGGTAGGGTTTTTTTTGACTGCATCCAAGAAAGTTGTATACCTATGGTACATAAGTACAGTGTAACCTCGGTTGTCGAACAACTCTCATCTTGAACAAATTGGTTCTGAAACATATTTTCCAAACAAAAAACGCACTGGTTTCTGAACAGGCAAATGCAACCAGCAGGTCATTTCGAAATTTACGAAACTCTGAACCAAAGCACTGTTTCAAAGGTGTTTTGAAGTGACCTCTGACACAGAATTAACACTCCGGGAATTCTGTGGAAAAATCACTTCAACATCCTCCATCGCTTAAGTATCCTTGACAAAGCCTTTGTGCAAGTGACTTACAGGACCAAAAACTCGGCCTGGAGGAAATTGTGGCCATACTGTGTAGTAGACAGAGATTGTGTCTGCTACACTGTGTAGAGCAGTGGTCACCAAAGGGGTCAATATGACATTGTTAGAGGTCGATTCGGACTCAGGGGTTGACAGAAAAATATAAGACATCATTGTATGGGTAATATTTAATTCGGTTAACTTGGATTACCTCCGTGACAAAAGACATGGAGGTAATGACAATGCAATTATGTGAACAGTACCTCCATCTTATAGGTCCATGAATAGGACCTATAAGATGGAGTAAGGTCATGAAAATAGTTACGGAGGCCAATCAAGTAGGCCAAAATGACGTATTTACCAATAAACGGATGTTGGTGGTTCCTGCCAGCCAGCGCAGCGGGAGCGAGATTGCAACACGGTGGTTCTTATTTACTGATACTTACAAGTATTCGATCCCAGTCTCATTTTTGCGCATCGACATACAAGTGAGCATTAATGTTCTAAAATTCATCAACATACATATTATAATTCAATCGTTATTCATTCACGAACTAAACTTCTCTATATTGAAGAGTTGAGCAGCGCTGGTAGTAATATCAGTAGTTTATTAATATCACTAGTAATACCAGTGATATTACTAGTGATAGTAATATAATAATATATACTATATTATACATACAATAAACACTGTAACTATAAAATAAACAATCTAAAAAACTCACATAAGCTTCTTTTTTTGCTCTATTATAATTACGTAATAGTAAAATATAGAGGGGTTGATAAAAAGTCAAGAAATGATTGAAGGGGTCGACGGGCAAATGACTTTGGCAACCCCTGGTGTAGAGACAGAGATTGTTTCTCCAGGCAAAAGCATAGGCTTGGAAGTTGACGATGCTGATGTGGAGGACCACAGGAATAAGTTCACCGCAGAAGAACTGGAACACCTTCAGAAGCAGCAGCAAAAGATGGTGGTGGTGGAGGAAATGTCTTCAGAGATAGAGGAAGGAAGGGAGGATGTTCCTAGTTCATTGATCAATGAAATGTGTGCAGAATGGGGTGAGGTGCAAAGTTTTGTGGAAAGATATCACCCTGACAAAGCTGTAGCAAACTGCATCATGAACTTTTTCAATGACAATGCCATGTCTCACTTCAGAAACATTTTAAAATGCAGGCAAAAACAATCTCATTGGACAGGTTTTTAGTGAGACAGAGGCCCAGTTTGTTAAGCAGCAGCAAAAGATGGTGGTGGTGGAGGAAATGTCTTCAGAGATAGAGGAAGGAAGGGAGGATGTTCCTAGTTCATTGATCAATGAAATGTGTGCAGAATGGGGTGAGGTGCAAAGTTTTGTGGAAAGATATCACCCTGACAAAGCTGTAGCAAACTGCATCATGAACTTTTTCAATGACAATGCCATGTCTCACTTCAGAAACATTTTAAAATGCAGGCAAAAACAATCTCATTGGACAGGTTTTTAGTGAGACAGAGGCCCAGTTTGTTCTCAAGCAGAGTCGAGTGGTGCCAAGAGACAGAAAAGAGAAAAAGTAAAAAACCTAGGACAGTTCCCTAATAGAAGGGGACTCCCCTTCATCATCACCTTCCACTTACGCCATCAACTCTCCTCTACCGGTAAAGTGAAGTTAAATTTTCGTCTATATTTTATCTGTTTATTGCATTTATTCTTTTTGTGTAAGATTTTATGCAATTTCATTATTTTTGTATACAATTTTATGCATGAAGTACTGTTATAAAGGTTTAAATAAGCAATCATCTCGGATTCAGGAACGGATTAATCCATTTTACATTAATTCTTATTGGAAAATGGCTTCAGTTTTCAAACAAATCGGTTTCCGAACAGCCTTTAGGAATGAATTCGACAACCAAGGTTCCGCTGTACTTGGGTAGGGCTAAGAATTTATTTACATTTTTATCTGTTTTTTACTTCATATGGAAACCCTGCTTTAGAGAACACATTCAAGGTATATGAGGCCTCCAGTAAGTGAGATTCACAAAATTCTGTTAAGCTGTGTGTGTGTGTGTATGTGTGTGTGAGAGAGAGAGGGTGAGTGAGTGATATAGGTTCACAAAATGTTTCTGGGAAGACTGTAGTTCACAGTGGATTGTATGTAGCATTATATTGCATGTAATTCTTGAATACCAAAACATATCATATGCTAGACTATTGTTTCACCTGCATTGATGGACCTTGCAGAAGTATCTTACCTGTATCAGTAGACAATAATCTGCCATGTGCTTCAGTGATCGTCTGTCTATCTATATATATATATATATAAATTGATACAAATCTAACATTTTTTCAGATGGACCTGAGCCAGACTATGTTCATCCAGATCAGTGTTTTGTTAATGAACTGGCTACTGCTTTTGGAGGAGTAGCACAAGATTTTGTCTCCATAAAAGAATTGTATTGAGAATACTGAGTAGAATTGCTATAGCTCTTACTCTGGCTACACCTGTTATTAATATTGCTTTTTTCCCCCAGGATCATCTGTGTTTCAGGCCATGTTGGAGGACAGTAATAATAGGTTACATTTTGTTATAGGTTTTAAAAACACGCCTAGCATTGAGGAAAACTGGCCAGTATTCTGGTATTTGGGATGCAGCATGTAAAATATATAGGCACGAAGGGATTAGAAGCTTTTACCGTGGCTACATACCTAATCTTCTAGGTATAATTCCATATGCTGGAATAGATCTTGCTATATATGAGGTACTTTTCTATATTTTAATATTTTAAAGTATAAATTGTTCAATAACTACGTTGCGACTAATTTTATATGCCTATCACTTATTCTTTCAGAATAAAAAATACGTTCCCATGAAAATTAATATTAATCATAAAAACAACTCTAAAAATTTTATACATACTCATCACCCATTCATTTTATTTGTAGACCTTAAAGAAAACATATATCAGAAGGCATCCAGTTGAATCTGATCCTGGAGTTTTAGTACTTCTTGGTTGTGGTACAGTGAGCAGTTCTTGTGGGCAAATAGCTAGTTATCCTTTGGCACTTGTGCGTACAAGGTTACAAGCTCAGGGTAAGATATTTTCAAAATTAGGAAATCTGATATATATTAATAGAAATATTGGCTATGCTTTTGAGTTAGCTAGTCTGACAGAAAGGTGGTTTTACCTCCTGAAAACAAGTTTTTTTTTTTTTTTTTAAATCCCATAAACAGGCCATATGAATGCATGCAATTACCTGGCATGCTCTGTCATCTCAATTGACTGCATCCAACTATAACCAAACATGGTTTGTGTGTTCTTGGAATGAAATGCTAGCAGTTCTTGTTTATCCAAAGTAAATTTGAAAAAAGCAAAACATGTGGAGGGTGGATCAGATATAAGTAATTTTTCTCTTTAGCTACAAGCTGGGCTGTGAATTCATCTTGAGAAGTCTGGTCAAGCACTTAAGTTTCAGACAAGACTTAGGAGCCTTGTATCAGGTTGTAGAACATCTTCACGTGGAGAATGTTTGCGGTGAAGACTTCCGTGTAATAGTGTTGGCTCTTTTGCTTCATCCTCTTTCTTGAGGATATTGAAAACATGCTTAGAATTGGAGGCAAGAGCTGTAAAAGGAAGATAAAGGTGACATGAAACTGAAAATTTTTATATAGATTAATCATTTGAAACATTGTTAAATGAACCAAACAAAACAGTGGTTGAAAATATTCAGGAGAAATTCAGTCAGGAGTACGTGTCAATACTTGAGGTAGAAAAGCATCAAAACCCTGAAATGTGGAAAGGTATCTGAAGTAGATATTTGACCAGAAATTTTCAAACATTGAAGTATAATCTCCATTAGCTATACTGCATAATTCAGAAGGCCTGTTCAGAAGGTCAAATTCCAGATTGGAGTTGAGTTCTCATAGTATCCATCCTCAAAAAAAGGAAATAAAACTGAATGTGAGAATTAGAGGAATATCCAGTGGTGTGCTGGAGCTGGTTTGTGTGAACTGGTTGTTTAAACTGATAATGTCTTATAAACTGTGGAGCAGCATGCACTTCAATCTACAATTTGAAGATTGAAATGGCCTAGACAAAATTAACTGGATGTTCACTGATAATTGATTCATTTAAACTTTCTGGAGGTTGTAATTCTCATAAAGAGAGAATGTGGTGGGTTTTGTTTTAGCAAGTTGTTAGTAACACCCCTGAGAATGTTCCTACTGAATCTTCCAGGTATGATTAAGCAATCATTCTCCAAGTTCAGAAAATTGTGGAAGGAAAACTTAGAAGAACAAGCTAAGTTCAGGCAACATGCAAGTTGTCTGGATCAGATTTTCACTTTAAGACAAATAGTTGAGAAATCACTGGAATATAACAATGATCTATATTAAGTTTTGTAGATCTCTAGAAGGTATGTGGCAAGGTGCCGATTAAAAAACTGTTCAAGATGCTACAATTATATGCTGTATATCTATATTTCAGTTGTAAGATAGCAGTTAAAACTGAAGGAGGTACAAAGCAGATGGTTTGATGTTAAATCAGGTTTGAGAATATCACCTCCACTGTTATTCATTTGTATAGATTGCATCATGAAGGAAAGTAACATTAAACCTGATATCAAAATGGGATATATTCATTTCAGCTCTTTAAGCAGATGTTATACTCCTAAATAAATCCAGTAGTACAAGTCTGCAGGTAAAAGATTTCCTTACTGTAATAAATTTGGTATGAAAATCAGTATGAAATTGCTATAATAAATTTAGTATGAAAATTTGAAGATTGAAATTTGAAGATTGAAAAAAAAAATGAAATATTTTAATCAGCAATTAAAAAAAAAAGTGAAGATGGCAAATTAAATGTGTAAGTACACAACAGAATAAGTGAAGCTGGTATACAGGGAATCAGCTGAAGAAACTTTCGTATGGAATAAGAGAAATTAGTCAAACACTGAACTTAGGATAGTGTTAAAATCAATTTTGTTATGGATCTTGAGAGCTGTGTTTGAAATAAAATGGTCAGACTAGACCATAGATATGAGTTCTGAGAAAAATTAGATAGTGAACAGATGGCATTAATGACAGAATCATATCTAAAAAGAAGGAAGGAACTAAACATTGTATTCAGGAATGTGTGAGCAGAGCTGATTTCAAGGAGTAGTCCCCTGTTATAGAGGAAATGTTTAAAGCAGTTTCATGTCAGGATTTTCATATGGACCATGATCTAGGATGTATTGATGCACTTTTGAATGCATTATATACTGAAATATAAGGTTTATGACAATATTGGAGTCTTGACAAGAGAAAAATTTTCTTCCAAATTCATTCTCAATAGAAATTCAGTAACTATCATTTGATTGATACTTTTCTATACTTTCTGTATTCTTCTCCTGTTTTACTTCCTATTCTCTACACCATCACCACCAGTGGGATTCAACATCTTGCTGCCATGGTAGTTTTGCAGTGTGATCTATGGACATCAGTATAGGGGATCCTGGTGGCATGGCATGCACATCATACATGAGCTGCTCCCCCCCCCCCCCCCATGTTTCAGCAAGGCAGGTGATCCATGATTAGTTGAGGCTCACCTGTAAGGATCAAAGGTGTCAAGCAAGTTTTCTTTCCCATGTACCAGGAACTAGGTCGAAGGCTTTCTGGAGTAGCTTTAGTTAGTCACCATCTGCATGTCACGGGTGGCTACATCTGGAGACGAATTCTTCATTCCATTTATCTAGAGCTTCCTAAGGCACTGTCTAGAAACAATGAAATGACAAATTATACAAGAAAAAAACTAAACAAAAAACATATACCATCCTCCTTGATAATCAGGAGATAAGCAGGAATGTCCCATTGAAAAAAGGATTGACAGGATCACCAGAATCTTTAAATAAACTTCATTCAGAGATATCCTTCTGGATGTAAATACATTCTGAACAGTTATTTTGTGCAACATCTATTGGAGGGATACTAATTACCAGGACTCCAGAAATCCACTCTCTATGAGCAAGTTATCACAGATAAGGGGCAAGTGAATATTCAGCCTCTCCAGATTAATTTTGCGTCAAGAATTCTCAAATTACATTTTTATTTTGCATAACTTGCAAGGCATCACTATTCTTATAAAAAAAAAAAAAATAAGATACTCTTAAATTAAAAAAAAAAAACATTTCATTTATTTCACTTCAGCTATAATTCACACAACAGTCTTTAACCATTTAAGTAAGCATGCAGTTGTAATGGAGTATAAGCTTATTTTCTCAATTCACAACATGAACTGGCATAGTGTAATTATACTTGAATATACATGATGAAGAAAAAGCTTTTTAATAATGTTATTTAAAAAATAAATTATTTTGCAATGACTAATTGGAGACCGGTTCATGTCATTGACATATACATCATGAAAAGTTCGTCTTTTAGTCTTGTTCCATTGCTAATGTTGATCTTTTTTTTGTTGAATTATTTTTATGATAATTAATATAAATTCACCCTTCATTATGGACAGTTAGTGTGGACTACACATTTCTTTTAGTTTTGTGAAGTGCAATACTGAAGGCAAACATAAGAGAACGTAAAATATTACTGGAGAAAAGAGCATTATTGTCTCACCAAATAAAAACAATCAAGACTTGCTTTCCAAGGCACATGGCTCAAGCAATTCAAGTGGCTGTACTAGAGAGATGAAGTTGCATTCTATAAAGTATAAAAAATATCTTCGGGCTGCTGACAGATTCTAGATTACTGTAAAGATTTTTGAGACTTTTAAAGTGGAGACATTTAGGTTTCAATAGAGGTTAAATTTTTATAAAAATTGCCGTGACATAGACTTGTCAGAAATCATCGAAATACATCTCTGGCTGCTTGGCAAAGAAAAATGGATTGCAAAATGTTTAAACACCTGAAGTGCCTTTTTAATACAATCTATTATAAAGATAAATTCAATAACAATTTACCGACCTCAAAACCTTTATTGGCCATTAATAGAACAGAATCAAAATGACATGAAATGCAAAGAATTTGTCATACTGCTGTCATTAAACAAAAATTAGTTAAGTATTAATTAAGTTAATCAAACTCCAGCAGGGTGTCTTCTAGATAATTATACAAACATTTCAAATGAGAAGAAATTCATCCATTACATGAGATGCATAGATAAATATTGGAAGAGCATTTATTTACATAATACTTCCCCAAAACTGTGCAGTGTAGTTTGATAGACGAATGTAAAACAAACAAGTTTTTCTTATCATGGAAGACTGCTAATTGGTTAGCAGTCAGTGGAACAGAAATAGCATATAACATGCTGAGGTAAAGACAATGGACCAGTATCAAAATTAAAGAAAGATATTGTCAGATCTTATACATCATTGCACATGATTTGAATTTGGCTGTTTTAAATTATGTTAAACATGTTCTTTTTCTTGCTTGAAATTGAAAAGGTGGTAAACACACATCCTTTACCGCAATTCTTATTATTGGCAAGAAATTTTTTTACGACCAATAAATTTAAGTGATATTTCTGGAGCCCTGCTAATTACAGTCCATCCCATAAAGCCCACCTTCAGTTAAGATAATAATACATTGACCTTATAGCCTTAGTTGCTTCAGCAATAAATTGAAAACACTTTAAAACTACTAAAGTTATTAGAGTAGGACTTGATATCCTAGATGGAGAGATTTGCTCTGAAGTGATGTATCAAGGAGGGAAAGTCATAATAGAAATCCTCTTATAGTGTTGATGAATTTGTATCAAAGGAATATTCTGTACTTTGGAATCCAAAACCACCAAGTAGTAAAAAGCAAGTTGAACTGCCATGCATGATACATACTAAAACCATTTGAGGTGCTTTAAAAATACCAGAAATAGTAATGCTCCAAAACCCTGTTCATGAGAGCATGAAACCAAAGTCTGCACTCATAAAACACCTAAATGTGCTAATTTTGAGGGAGAAGATACAGGAAATCAAAACAATAGAACATACCACACTTGAAGAGGAAGTTTCGGATGAGATGGTGGCGAAAACTCTTGCTGTGACAGTACTCTTCTTCTTAGGGTGCCATCTTCTATTGAAGGTCAGTGACCATCTTGGCAAACAAACTATGTTTTTGCATTGATCTGAGGTTGTATGCTGCTCTTTCTGTCCACGTCTTGATGTTGTCAAACCAAGATATTCTTTTTCTTCCTCTAGCTCCTTTGCCATTAATTCTTCCACCCAAAATGGTTTGTAGAAGCTATTTCTCATGATGTGGCCAAGATATGGTGTTTTTCATTTCTTGATTGTATGAGATCTTTGGCTTTGCCAATGGATTTTAAGACATCTTCCTTGGTTTTTTTTTCTATCCATGATGTCTTTAGCATTCGTCTATATAGCCACATCTCAAAGGCTTCAATTTTCTTGATGGTTTCTGCCTTCAATATCCATGTCTCAACTCCATAGAGCAAAATGGATCAGACATAACATTTCAGCATTCTGCATCTGACTTCTATGTTTAGATCTCAATTCATCAATCCTTGTCTTTATATCTATTTTAGGATTCCCACCTTTCATTAAGCCAGCAACCAAGATAATTTTCAGTAAGGAAATATCGTGAGCAGACATATTACTTACTATTATAATAATGGAATTAACTCACGTAAAATATTCTTTATTAGTAGAATTTTCACCTGAGTATCACAGGCATCATCAGTACAAGTACAAAGGCTAATTAAACAATAACTGAATAACTGATATATTCACAAAGCACCCCCTAAGTAGCTAAGGTTAAATTTATTTCAAAAAAAAAAAAAAAAGAGAGAGAATTTTTGAAATAAATTTAGGAAATTTAACCTTAGCTACTTAGGGGGCACTGTGTGAATATATCAGTTATTGTTCGAAGTAACGGCAATGGGTAATCCAATAGCTCCTGCTATTGACAACTGCTTTATGGAGCACTTTGAACAATGTATCTTTGACAACATTTCACCCAGACCTAACCTTTGGTTCAGATATGTGGATAACATTTTTGCCATATGGAAGGGCACTTCGGAAGAATTACAACAATTTCCCCTAAAAAATAAATGCACTTCATCCAAGGATCCGGTTCACCCTAGAAGTAGAAGTAAATAAGCAGTTAGCCTTTTTAGACCTCTGAATTCTTCACCAACCAGATGGTAACCTGCAATTCACAGTCTATAGGAAGGAGACATACGGGCCAGTACATTACTTCTTCAGAACTATTACAAAATGAGTTACAATATGTTAATTCCTCCTTCATATCCAATGGTTATAAGAATTCCTTCATAAAAAGAGCTTTAAGTAGACGTGCTTCAGCATCCTCTTCAAATACAGAAGAAACGACGCGTATACCTATCCCCTATGTGCAAGGCATTAGCAAACACATAACTAAAGTGTTAAAACCACTAAATATTTGTGTGGCCTTTTGACCTGTCAGAAAAATCTTTACATTCCTCACGTATCCAAAGGACAAGCTCCAATTTATCAGCTATCCAGGTGTGTACCAGATTCCATGCTCTTGTGGATTATCATATTTCAGACAAACAAAGATCTGCTCTAATCCAGTTAGAAGAACACATCATATATTCAGTATCTTGAACCTGAACAGTATGGACTTGCAGAGCATGCCATCAACACTAGACATAGAGCTCAGTGGAAACAAGAGAGTCAGTTCCTCATGGAATGACTTGACAAAGAAGCATGTGAAACGTTACTTCACTCCCCTAACCTGACGAGATCAGATGGTCTACGTCTTTCCTCCTTGTGGGAGATAGTACTCTATAAATCAGCAAATCTTTCCTAACTTTTGTAATTGTATACACATATATATGAAATTTTTATTTATTTTATTTTATTTTATTTTTTTCGGAAATAAATTTAGGAAATTTAGCTTTAGCTGCTTAGGTGGTGCTTTGTGAATATATCAGATATTGTTTAATTAGGTACTTGTACTGATGATGTCTGTGTTACTCAGGCGAAAATTCTACTAATAAAGAATATTTAAAGTGAGTTAATTCCGTTATTATAATAGTAAGCAAGCAACCAAGATGTTTATACCTTGACACTTGGTTGATAATTTTTCCATTGAGTGTCATTTTCATTGATGAGGTTGGATGTTTGCTGATGACGATGTATTTCGTCTTGTTGATGTTTATATTTATTCTCATTCTTTGGCTTTCTATGTGTCTGTCAATGAGTTTTTGGAGATCCATGATGTAATTGGCACGGTGTCATCTGCATATCGTATGTTGTTAACAATCTTTCCATTTATTGTGATTCCCTCTAAACATTCTTCCGATACCTTATTTACCTCTGAGTACATGTTTAACAAAGAGTGGTGAGAGCACACATCCTTGTCTCACTCCTTTTAATGTTAATATCACAGCTGGTAATACCGTCTAATTGAATGGTAGTTGATTGATTCCAATACAGATTTATTAGCCTTATGTCTTTTTCTTCTAGCCCTGTTTGTTGAAGGATTTCTATTAAATTAGTGTGTCTGACCTTGTTGAAAACTTTTTCAAAATCTGTGTAACATATAAAGACAGTTTTCTGTTTTTCTATGTTTTTCATTTTTGTATCAATATTTGGGCACAGAAAAGAGCCTCTCTAGTACAAAAACCATTAAAGCCAAACTGCGTTTCACCCAGAGTTTCTTCACTTTTTCTATAGATGCAATTCTGGATTACTTTCAAAAATACTTTTAATGCTTGTCTCATTAGACTAATAAGTCAGAAGTCACTACAAGATTTCACTTTAGGTTTCTTTGAGATAGTGATAAATGTAGATTTCAGCCAATCTGGTGGGAATTTCCATATTTTATTGAACAGTTTTTCAAAAAGTATGATGTTATTTGGTTCTATTAATTTTAAAAATTCTGCTTGCACATCATCTGGTCCACTGGCTTTTCCTTGTTTACATGATCTTATAGTATTCTCTATTTTACATTTCAGAATTGCTGGTCTGTGAATGTTATCTTTTATATTTATAGGCTTTATTAGAGAGTTCTGTTATATATTTTACCCAAATCCGTGCTTTATTCTCTTCTTCTAGAACTATTTTTCCACTTTTGTCTCTTAGTGACACTACTTGCTCTTTTCTGAATTTTGTGGAAATTTCGTTGATTTTCTTATACAGATTGAAATAGTCATGTTTCTTCTGAAGCAGTTCAATCTCAGTAGATAAATTTTTCATCCAATTTTCCTTTGCTTTTATTTTCTTCTTGATATGTGTTTCTGTATATTTGGCTAGGTCTTTGTTTTTGTACATTCTTCGTGTATCAATAAGAGAGAATCTCATTTGTCATCCATTCCTGTTTTACATTATTCACATAACCTACTTCAATACCTGTTGTTACAATGGCATTAAGCTGTTCCAAAGAGATTCTATTCTTTCACTCTCTCCCATGTTAATCTGTTGTAATTGCAGGTTAAGTTGTCTTGGCTCTTTTGTTTATCTTTGGGGCTTTTAGTTTTTCTACATCATCATCATCATGCGTATCAAGGGTTTAGGCCTAGCATGGCCTGTTCCGGCCTTAAAAGGACGTCCTGGTTTTCTTTTTCCTAAGGCTTGTACTTTAAGGATTGTTTTGGTAATTTTTCTGTTTTCATTCTTTGAACGTGTTCCATCCATTTATGTTTATATTTTTTAATTTTTTCAATTACTGGTTCTTGGTTTAATTCTTTCATAATTTCTTTTGTGATCAAATAGGGTATACTTTGCAGTTTTTCTCATAAAATTCATTTCTGCTGTTGCTAATCTTCGTTTGTCTTTTTGTTTTATTGTCCAGATTTCGCTTCCATACATCAAGACTGGTAGGGCTAATGTATTGTATACTTTTAGTCTGGTTTGTTTTTGAACTAGGTTTGGTTTAAATATAGAGTTAATTACACCTGTTATTTTTAAATATTTTGCAATTTTTATGTTTATATCTTTTTCATTTTCATATGTGATCATACATCCTAGGTAGTTAAATGAATTCACCTGTTCTAAGATCTTATCTATTACTATTTTAGTTCTTGCTGGATCTTGTCCTTATAAAGGCCATAGTTTTTGATTTTTCTGTTGATATTATAATACTATAATCTTTGGATATCTCATTTAGATCTAAAATAGCTTTCTGTAAGTTATCTTCAGAATTTGTAATTATTATTTGGTCGTCGGCAAAGAGGAGAGTGTTTAAGTTTACTGTAGGAGAAAGTTTAATTCCTTGATGTAAATTTTTATTCCATTTTATTATTATTTCATTTAAGTAAATATTAAAAAGCATTTTTTTTTTAATTTTCGCTATACACTTTGGTATTAATTGGTCTAGCTACTCACTGATGAAGCCTCAAAAAAGGCTGAAACCGGTCTGGGTAGTGACCTTCCACCATAATGTAATAACAGCATACATTTCCTAGGAAATGTGTTTTTACATTATGGGAATTACCTAAGAATAGCGATCAGAACTTCACCACCTTTGCTACGAGTTGTCCGGTATTGTACTACGTACTAGGGTCACTTGCATTAGCTCATGCTAGTGCTCACCAATACTTTATAGTTTACTATATTCGGCAAGAAACTCTCCGATTCCAATCTTTGAGTTTCTTATTCGGTTTTAAAACAATGTGGGATTTAATATCCCCTTAATTTAAATTAAAAGCGTTGCTGAGAGGGGACATCCCTGTCAGACCCCTTGGTTTATCTCTCTCTCGTATATGATAGCTCGTGATTTAATCTTATTTGTATTTGATTATTTTCATATATACGTGTTATAGGATATTATTTGGTATTTGTCTTTCTTTTAATATGTTAAATAATATGTTTCTTTTAACTTTGTCAAATGCTTTTTCAAAGTCAATAAATGCAATATGTGTTTCTAAATTGTATTTTCTTCTTTTCTCTAGTATTAATTTTAGGCAGAAGGCCGGGTCTATACATGATCACCCTTTTTTAAATCCATTCTGTACTTCTAAAATAAAGTTTTCGGAATATTTCATTAGTTTGATATTTAAGATTCTGCTATATATTTTGTAACTGGAATTTAGTATGCTGATACCACTATAGTTTTTAGGGTCATCTCTATTACCTAATTTAAAGATAGGAATCACAATTTGCTTTTTTCCATTCTATTGGGGGGGGGGTGCCATTTGAGAATTTTATTTAAAAATAATAAGAGTCTTTCTTTGAATCTTGTTCCTGCGTATTTATATAGTTCTGAACCTAGCTTATCTTCTCCAGGTGATTTTCCGTTTCTTGTTTCTTTCAGGCTGATTTCTAATTCTTCTTTAGTTATTTCCTTTTCATTTTTGTTAATTGTTTGCCAGTTGTCTTTTTTAAAATATTTGTCTGTCCACTGTAGTAATTTAGAACTGTGTAGTTTTTCTACATTTTTCTGCAATTTTTTCCCTTTTGTGATTTTTTGGCTCATTTTAATCTAAAACATATTTCTGCAACTATGGATTTGTGGTCTGATGAGATCTTCTCCAGGATAAGTCTTTTGCACTCTTTATACTACTGTGGAATCTTTTATTTATCAGTATGTAGTTGATTTGATTTCTGACAATGTCATGACAGCTATCTTGAGGCAATTTCCAGTCTTCTGGGTGGAAGTTTAAACCAGGAGTTTGCAATTGTTAGATCTTCTTCCTGACAGAACTGGACAAGACAGTCTCCTCATTCATTTCTGGTGCCTGCAGCAATTTTAAAAAGCTTTAAAACACTTTCATTTGATTTTGTGCACGTATTCAAATCTAACTATAAAATACAAATGGATGCTACCCTTACAAAAATGTTTTGTAAGGGTAGCATCCATTTGAATTTGCTAATGTCTGCACATGTGTACTAGGTCACAAAGTAAAATGTACAATGGTACCTTGATTTGCGAGCATAATTCGTTCCGGAAAAAGGGCTTGTAATCAAAAGCACTCTTATATCAAAGCGAATTTCCCCATAAGAAATAATGGAAACTCAGATGATTCATTCCAAAACTCAAAAATATTCATATAAAAATGATTAATACAAAATACGTTTTTATATTTTTATTATTTAAATGTGATATACATAAAGTAATCTAATTTATTAATTACATTACAATTACATATTACAGTAATTGTATTGGGTAGGACGACTTTCATTGTCACTAACGAAATCACTGCTACTTTCTCTGACTCTGAGAAATCACTGACTCTTTTTCTTTTTGTGCGACTTTAACAAGGAACTTATCCAGTGATACTTGCTTTTGCCTCCTTTTGAGGATTTCACAGAAATATGACATTGTATTCTTATTAAACAGATTCAATGCTCGCACTACCACAGCCTTACTCAGGCGGTGCTTATCTACAAAATTTTGCACTGTTTCCCACATTTTACACACCTCCCTAATATCATTTGAAGAGAGGGATGTCTCCGTCTTTTTCTCCTCCTCCTCAGACGAGATCTCCTCCATACCCTCTTGCTCTGCATCGTGAGCAACTTGACCTCTTGCTCATGATGCAGAGCCATCAGTTCGTCGTGGTAAACTCCTGGCCACGTTCCTCCACGAGCTCTTGAATGTTGTCCTCGTTCACCTCCAGTCCCATGGTCTTCCCCAAGGATACAATTTCATCGACAACTGGCAGCTCCTGTTCATGAGCAAACCCCTCGACTCAATCAGACCACAGTTTTCTCCAAGCAGAATTAAGGGTTCTCTTGGTGACCCCATCCCGGGCTTTATCGATGATCTTGATGCAGTTTACGACGTGGAAATGATTTTTCCAAAACTCTCGGAGGGTAAGGTTAGTTCCTTTGGTCACCTCGAAGCATCACTGAAATAGTGCCTTGGTGTAAAGCTTTTTAAAGCTCGAAATGACCTGCTGATCCATTGGGTGGTGTAATGGAATAGTGTTGGGAGGAAGGAACTTGACCTTAATGAACTCTAATTCTTCTAGTAAGTCGTCCTCAAGGCCTGGAGGATGAGCAGGAGCATTATCCATAACCAGCAAGACTTTGAGTGGCAATTTTTTTCTTCTAAACGGTATTTCTTCACTGCAGGACCAAAGACCTCGTTAACCACTCAACAAACAAGATAAGAGTTACCCAAGCCTTGCTGTTGGACCTCCACATAACGTTTAACTGGCTCTTCTGCATCTTGCATTTCTTGAAGGTTCGTGGATTCTCAGAATGATACACGAGCAGGGTCTTCACTTTGAAATCACCGCTTGCATTAGCACACAGCAAGAGGGTGAGACGGTCTTTCATGGGCTTGTGACTGAGCATTGCATTCTCTTCTGCTGTAATGTGTGTCCTCTTTGGCATCTTTTTCCAAAAAAGCCCCGTCTCATCGCAATTAAAAACTTGCTGCGGCAGGTAACACTCGGCAACGAATGCCTCAGCTGCCTTTGCGTCAGAACTCGCAGCCTCTCTGTGCCTCACAACACTATGGATGCCACTTCTCCTCTTAAAGTTATCAAACCATCCCCTGCTCGCCTTGAAGCCTTCTTCGTTTTCTGTAGACGTACCTGGCAGTTTACTTACGAGGTTGGCGTACGAGGCCTTTGCTTGCTCACAGATCAAGTTCTCGGTCACAGTATCACCTGCTAGTTGCTTCTCGTTTATCACTCCAAAAGCAACTTTTCTAGATCTTCCAGAATACGTGGCCATTGCTTTGATACTCTCGTGACTCCTTTTGCTACATCTAGCCCCCTTTGTTCTTTCTTCTTTAATACTGTGCAAATCGTTGATGTAGACTTCTTATAAAATCTTGCGATGGCGGCCGCTTGCATACCTTGTTCGTGCTTCCCGATAATTTCCTTCTTAATTTCCACTGTAATCATCTCCTTCTTCTTACCGCCTTCCTTTTCTTCATTGGAGCCATTGTTGTAGTACAGTTAATAAAGAACAGTCACTACATTTGGACACAAAATAAAAATGCTTTATGTACACACACACATGGTCACAATGCTAGCATGAATGAGGTATGCTGACTGAGACCGAGCATGCGAGACGATTACCCACAATCCAGAGGTGGCTTGTGATCACGTGACACTTGGCAGACAAAGCGTATAGGTAATACTCGTATTACAAGACCTTGCTCGTTTATCAAGTTAAAATTTATTAAAAATTTTTGCTAGTCTTGCAAAACACTCGCAGACCAAGTTACTCTCAACCCAAGGTACCACTGTATTTCTTATTGTGGGTCAGTCAAAAAAATTTGGCTGCAATTATCAAGTTTGCATTATTATTAGTCATGTATAATAAGTGTCCTGTAAGTAATCTGTACATATCAGGAATTTAATGATACTGAAAGAAAAGGCATTTTAAAACTGAAAAACTTCATAAGAAACTGGTAAAATTTGATGGCATTAATAGACTTGGCTAAGTAATGAAATTTTCCTGAAGTTTTTATGCTCTTAAGTGGAATACCTAATTCATTCTGGAAAATTAGAAATTGGAGTATTTTTTTTCTGCTGTTTAAGATTATTTCTGACTAACTTTCAGGCTTTATTCTGATAATTAATGATGCCATTCACAAATATGTTTAGTGAATTATATTAACTAATTCAAATTTTAAGTTTTCTTTTTCTATCTTTCCAGCAGCATGTTCCAATAGTGTCAGTGCATCTGAAGTTAATATGATAGGGCTTTTTCGGACAATACTAAGGCATGAAGGATTTTCTGGATTGTATCGTGGTATTACTCCCAATTTCATGAAAGTGGCACCTGCAGTTAGTATCAGCTATGTTGTATATGAACATACACGGCGAGCACTAGGTGTATCTGTTATATAAAGTTAAATAATTTTTCCTTATGAAATTCTTTAGGACCATTTAATATCCTTGAATGCACTGCTATGCATTAGTATGGTGCTAGTCATGAAAGATTTTTTTTTTTTTTTTTTTTTTTGAAAATCTTTCAAAGTAAACACTCTTGAGCATTCTTACTTGCATTTCAGGTTTGTATATATTATGATAATTGTAAATATTTGTGCAGGTGTAATGATGCTTTTATTCATCCAAGATTTGCTTGAAATCAGGATAATTCTGATTTCAAGCACATAAGATTCTTTTGACATCAAACTGGTAGTCATTCAAAATTAATAAAGTAATTAAAAATAGCAAGTGGAACACTAAATTGCTGTTCACATTTAAGTAAATATCAGACCTAGTTGAATCTGTTGATATATTTTCAAAATCAGTTTGGCTGAGAGTTGAATGTTAAGCATTTATTTGCGGATATGTTAGGTTTGCATAATGCTCAAGACATGCAGCATTTTCCTCTGAGAGAGTGGTTGACTGCAACTATCCAGCCATCTCTTATATGCAACCAAAGAGTAGAATAACGAACAAAAAATGTACTGTTAATGCATTTCATTTCATCGTCTATTGTAAATTAAAGGTTTGTTACTTTTTATTTGAATGCCTCGTTTATTTTCTGTTTCTAGTTTAAAGCTGGCGATATACTTCTAAATTATTTATTTAATTCATAATATAATATATATGCACTTTATTCTTGTACAGAGGTTTGTTTTGTAGTTGCAAAACCATTATGAATTTCTACTAAGAATATGGTTTTATCACTTGTATATATTAAAAATATGTATTTTATATAAAAACTTGTCTTATTTTCTTGGAAATTAAAAATTGTCACATACAAGAACATACTGTGTGAATTCATGCTCTGCAGGTACTTCACACATAATCTTTCATTTTAAAAATTCTAGTATGCAAAATCAGTTTCTAAGAATATTATTTAGGATACACACACACATAAAATTAAGTAATATGACTAGGAGAAATTCTAATATATGCCTAAAACGGGAAAAAAACTGATTTTATCTGGTCCAATCATAGTTACAAAAGCTGTTGCATAAGTTTTCCTGTTTACTGTTGATTCATGGAACAAATTTGCCACAAAAGGCTTTCTTAGTTTTTCAAACTTTTTTTTTTCATAAATGTAAACTAATATTCATTTAGACAACTTTGAACTACTTAGCTCGATTTCTTAATTGTGTGTTGTGTGTTCCAATATCTGTTCTAATCAATTAGAACAGGGGTCGGCAACCTTTTCAGACTCGCGGGCCACATTCAACATTTATTTTTAATAATCAGGCTGCAATAAGTTATCAATTTTATTATATCAATCTTAAAAAACACAGAAATATTTAAAGTTTGAGATTACGAGATAAAGTACAATATTCTCATAATGACATCTGATATTATTCTTTTATAACAGCAACACTTTTATGACAAAGGAGATTATCCTCATTTTCAACAAAGAAGTGCTTGCTGTTCCATTCATCACTAAACTTTCTTTCTTCATCTGCAATTTCGTTTTCTTGAACACATTTTTGAAATTATTTTTAAGAAATATATATCCTCTGAAAATAATAATTGATGTTATTGAATTATATTAAAATATGGACCAGGGAATGCGACTGAAAAAGTGTGCCAAAATCTCGGTTTTCGTCAGATGAAGTCGCCTGGTTATCCTCACACACGATGACACACACACACACACGGTTGACTCACGCCAATTTGCATGGCGATATCACGAAGTATGGGTATAAAATTATTTTTAAGTTTTTATTCATATTATAAAATGTATTATTTAAATGATTCGGCATACAGCCACGTGGCATGTAAGTATGGTTAACCTTTTATGGGCCACCGGTTGCCGACCCCTGAATTAGAACATTAAAATTTGATATTATCTAAATAAGTACTTGTTATTGATAACTTTCACTCATAATTTAGGATCTTCAATGTACAGTAATAATTTAGTACTAATGTATTTATATATATCTTGAAAAGAGGAGAAAGGAGCTTTTTTTTTTTCGAATAACAGTTTTTTTTCTAGCTCCTATAATTGAAAGCAGCAGCTGATAGATTTTGTTGTTCTTATGTGAAGTGTAACATCATTGATTTTTCTGAAATGGACTATCGGTTACTATTATGAACATGTCATGGATTATGATGTCCATAAGGCAATTGATTTACGATATGGTTATGCACTTCCAAATCGTGAATCTGAATTTTATACAGCCATCATGAATATTCATTAAATAGCTTGAAATGACATTTTCTCAACTGAAATTCCATTTAGAACTAGTCAGAAGATTTTGTTATAAAAGCACAATCCTATATTTGTTTTCATTGTTCCACTTTTATAGAAACTTAAAGTTTATAAATATTTCATCTGTTATAATATTGAGATTTTTTGTGTGTTCATATTTATTAGTGAATCTTTAATAATAAAATTTGCTACGAGATAAAATATTTTAGTTTGCTTGCAAAGTTTTCTTTTGACTAAAACTAACACATCCACTCAATTTGGTTTAAAAAAATAACACAAATAGCCAATTGCAATTATCATATACTTCTGATTGATAATACTAACTCAGAACACCTAATTATGTAAACAGAATCAAACTGTTAGTAATTGTCTTTCATTTTTATTAGACGTCAACAGTGCCGCCTGCTACCGCTCTCTGTCTTGATTTAATTAAGTATTAACCACGCTACCGACCAGGACGTATATATACGTCCACATTCCCATGGATGCGAAGTGCATATTAAAATTGTAATACCATTGATATTATGAAATTTATGATGGATACGAAGCTTTTGAGGGTGCATATTTGATCTTTAATGGCTAGTAAGGTGGTTAAGAAACACAATGGGAGCAATTAGAAATTAAAGCAGCTATGTACCATTGTGCATAGAATAGACTGGAATTTCAAATTTAATGTGTATATAATTTTGACCATTGTCAACTGTGTAATAACACACACAGAGGCCAGTATGATGTTTGACTGAGGATATCCTATTTGTGTCATAATTGAAAATCCATGTCGACGTATTGGTGGTCACAATATTTTGTCGGTATATTGGAGAAGTTGGCATATTGATGCTGGAATATCACTGTAGTTGATATCAGTGTGGCAATGCTGCAAACAGCTGAGCATGTTTCATTTGTTAGGAAAAGCAGAGAGAGAGAAAACTGGACATTGATCTACATCACATTCACCTTGGTGCTGCCCTGCATGTATTCAGTTGTTTCTTATATGCGTGATTATGGTGGTTGTTATATGCCAGTGGTGTTCAACCTTTTTTACTATGCGAGCTACTTTTCTATAAAAAGTTATTCGGCGATCTACTCTCTTATATAGATCACGTTCCCCCAACCTGATATCTGATTATGCAGAAATAAACAACTAAAAAAAAATTACGCTACTAAAAACTTTGTGTATTTAAAAATTTATCACTTTTGATTATTTTAATACAACAAAAAATATATATTGGAATAAAATATTTATTTCTCTATTTTGGAAAACAGATTGATTACAAACTCACAAGTTACAGGAAATGCTGGTTGATTAAAAAAAAAAGTTAATGCGAAATTTGGCATTGTTTGGACCTTGCAATATTTTCATAGTCAAGTTGATATGAAGAAGTGGCCAATCGCAGACAATCATCCAAATGATCATTTGTAATTTGATTTTTTATTTATGACGGTCATATTTGAAAAAGCGGATTCTGACAAGTATGTCGATCCGAAACACGACAGAATTTTTCACTCAATATCAGTTAATATTGGGAATTTTTCATGTGCATACTTCCAAATGACTTCATTGTTTATTGATTTTAAATGTAAACTATTTTGAATGTTTAGTATCTCAAGTTCTACTTCAGCTTGGTTTATATCAAACAGCCCACTAATTTTATTTGAAATTTCTGTGATGTTCAAGTTTTCTTGAAATGGATTATTGATAAAAGATACAATCATTTCAGTTTTATTAAAATCTTTAAATCTTGAATTTATTTCTTCCTCAACTAATTCTATTTCACGAATAAATTCTTTTAAATCATAGCAAAGCATTTCTTGATTTTGTTCAAAATATTTTGATAAATATGGGAGATTTCTAAATTCTTGGTCATTTATATTTTTCTTTAATAAAAGTAAGTATTATAAGTAATAATATTTTTGTTTTACAGATCAAGTGTTGATCAATTTTATTAACTTAACCACTAGTTTCGCCAAACTTAACTGTTGGCGTCATCAGGGCACTTACGTATAGGTTGAAACAATATCACAATTATGTGTAACTAAAAGTATTGTTGGAAAGTTTTTATTGAACTTAACATGTCAATTAAATTTTTATCTCTACCTTGTAACACTAAATTTAAATTGCTTAATTTCGTACAGAAATTTACTAAAAATGATAAGTATAACAATCATCTTTTATCACTCAATTGTGGATAAATATCTCCTTTTTCATCAAGAAAACATTTTATATCGTTAATTAATAAAAGAAATCTTTCTAAAAATTGACTTCTGCTGAGTCAGCGAATATTATTGTACAACAGAAGTTCCCTATCATCATCTGCCTGTAAATAACCGCTTGCAGGGCTTTTTCCTTGAACAGAATTTACAATTTTAAATATAATATCCAAAACATCTTTTGTGTTTAATCTTTTACTACACAGTACTTGTTGGTGAATAATACAGTGGTACGTTAAAAAAATCTGGATATTTGTCATCGTTTTTGCATAATGAAATGAAGCCTGATTTATTACCTATCATTTCAGGAGCACCATCAGTAGTAATAGACACAAGTTGAAAAAGCGGAAGTTTGTGTTATTTCACAAATTCATCAAATGCCGAAAAAATGTCTTCTCCCCTAGTCCTTTCCAATAATGGTATAATTTTCAAAAGTTCTTTACTTGAATAATCTTGAAATACCATGTATACCATTAACCGAGCAATATCAGTGAAGTCATTTGATTCATCAAATTGTAATCAAAACGCAACACGCTGGTGAATGTCTGACATTAACCTGGCCTGGAAACCTCTCTGGCAATTGGAACTCTTCTTTTCGGCAATTTGAAATCTTGTCTGCGCCTAGAAGTAGTCTCTCTCCAACGACGTCTAGAACCGAGAAGCTCCTTTCTGGAAGCGGGAAACTCCTCTCTCAAGCAACGTGGATCCGGGCAGTCTCTCTGACAGCAATTCTGGAACCGGGAACCCTTCTGCTTACTTCAGGCCTCCTATGAGACCTCGCATGAAGTTTGGCAACCCCCCAAAGAATCGGCATGAGTTTCATCTTAAGTTTCAAGTTCGGCACACCTCTTGTTCTCCTCCGCTTTCTTTTGATTGTAAGTTGCTGGCCATTGGAAAGTTGTTTGAACTCTTTCTGACTGACTTCGGAAATCTTTACACTTAGAGCCTGCAAGCCATTCTCATACAAGTTTCAATAATCTTTCTAATGCCGCCATGTACAGCTTCGGCGACAAAAACATTGCCTTTGTTTTTAACACTTATTAAAGTAGTATATACAGTTAGCTTCAAAAGAGTTATTTACAAAAACATCTAATGCAAACTATACCGAGACAAACAAAGTTTATTTTTTTACAATATTCACATGGGACTTAACCTAAGTAAAAAATCGATGTACTGTGCTTTGGAATATTTAATATATTTAAGCTACAATCGAGTTTTTACACTTTGCTTATAATCGTATTCACTCGGCTCGCTGTTTGACTTCCACTGACCAAATTAATTAATTTACTCGGACTCATTAAAAAATTACAGATTTGACAATTTTAACGATAAATAAATAAACAATAGCAATACACTTAAAGCGAATTAAAAATAATAATAAATAAAATGTTTTCAGTTTTAATTAAATTTGTAAGGAGGAATACACAAGAGATCGACCAAAAGTCGATCGCGTTCGACGGGTTAAACACCCCTGTTATATGCCATTCAGTGATTTTCGACCCTTGGTTATCTTGTGGACAAAGGCACTCATCTCACTCAGCCTCTTGTCTTTTCTTTCAGCAGTTGTAAGTTCAAGTTGGAAAGTGATTTTGTTGTCCATCCAAATCTTGTATTCTCCTTCTCATACCCTCAATCTTCCCCAATATAAATGCCTTTCCCAGTGATTCTTCTGCTTGCAAAATATTCTCAAATTACAATAGCGTCTGGTTAGCGATCATTGCCTACAAGGAGCGTTGTCTTTATAATCTCTAAAAACCTTAGTTATTCTTGCAGTCCATGGAGTTAAGTCTCCTCCACCCATAATTCAAATGAGTTGATTCACTTTGTCTTTCTTAATCTTCTGCTTTCGCATCCACATCACTACTGGAAATGCCAGTGCTTCGAGAATTCTAAATTTGTGGCCTTAGTAACACCTATCTTTCACAATTTTTGTCTGGTTTAATATAAATTTTTCATGGCTATCCTTTTAATTTCATCTTCACATTTACATCATTTCTTATTCTGGACTCCATAAATCATAACTCTCAATGGCCTCTATTTGTCTCTCTATTATAAATTCATTTAAATTGCCAGAGGCCATCACTTTTGTTTTGCTGATGTTTAAATTAAGTCTGGCTTTGTTACTTTCTCTCTTAACCAGTAAATCAGTCACCCAAGATCTTCCTTAGTTTCTGCTGAGAGGATTGTATCATCTGCATATCTTAAATTATGTATTTTTCTGCAACCTGTCTTAATTCCTGCTGGGACTTTGTTGGCCATTCTCATAATACTGCTTGGAAAGAAGTCAATGTACACTGCCATGAGCAAAGTGTATCATGTCAGTACTGAGATGGAAGTGCAAGGAGTCAACTTGAAGTGCTACTGACAGTGGATGACCCACCAAATGTAACCACATATGGTGCTACGAAGAATAATGTGTAAAAACTGCCATTTGTTGGCTGACATATTGAATGTTCTACCTTCATTCATAGCTAATGGTTTCCAGAATTACAGGACTTGGTAATTACTGATTGCTTTGTTTAATTTATCAAACGTTCCTTTGACATATTTTTAAAATTCTTAAGTCTTAATATTCAAATAGTATTGTGTCCTGTTTGCAAAATTTTATCTTATGTTTCAGCCTCTTGTCTTTTCTTTCAGCAGTTGTAAGTTCAAGTTGGAAAGTGATTTTATGTTGTCCATCTAACTCTTGTTGAATTCTCCTTCTTGAGAGATTGACTGGTCGATCTATAGTATATTAATACCATGCTTTGGAAAGGAGGAACTTCTTGTTATATTTGAAGGCTTGTGCATCATATTCCTTGGAAAATATGTGGAAGGGAAGGCTGTTCAAGAGTACAGCAGCTGGAGGAAGAAAAACTTGTTCTATGACGGATTTGGACTGAATAGGTGTTAGATGGCTTCTGCATATGTTTCAGTGTATTGTGTAGAGAGGAGGAATTATTGATACTGGTTCTGTTCTGATGAACATTTACCATGGAAATATAGTAGCTGCATGCAGTAGAATAGTAAAATCTTGTGTGAGAGTAATAAGAGATGACTCATTTATCAGTCTGATTGCTCTATTATATTACATCTAGCATTTTTAGGGAGCTCTTGTGGGCACTATCTCAGATGTGTGAGCAGTACTTGACTTGATGGTTGGATGGACGGACATATTTTTCATTTGTGCAGGTTAATAGTTTTACAGAGGTAAACCAATACCTTGACCTACTTTTTTGGATGCCAAGGAGGCAGTGGTTGGGATGTGTTTATGCCAGGAGTGTAGATGTCAAGTTAACCCCAAGGAGAAAGATTTCAACTAGAAAAACCCTGTCTTAAAGAATGGCTCACTTTCAGCTGAATCTCATCTTGCCTAGAAATCTGCGTGTTGTAAATGCTAAGGCTCGAAGAATATGGATTTTTTTTTTTTGTGTGGGAAATAAGCCAGAACTTATGCAAGCATTGAAATTGGCAAGATTGTCAGAGTCCCATTAAAGAATGTTTTAGGGATTAGGTTGACAGTGGTTGTTGCTCTCCGGGTTATGCTGGTTTTTTTGGTGCAACGTTTGTTGAGTGAGGAGGAATGAAGTGTACTGTTGTCGAAGAAACCATCTTACTGATAGTCAACTGGAGCAGGTCATTGGTACTGATATATATATATATATATATATATATATATATATATATGGAAGAAAGAGGGTGGGTGAGAAGACAATGTGGGACCCAAGCATTAGTCACATCGAAGATCGGCAACTATCGACTATTGGAAACTGGCAACTCAATTACAGAAGTCATGAGACAGACGAGATTGGTGCTTACTGAATAGGCCTTTGTGCCAGACCCTGTTGAAAACCTTGGAAATATCGAGTGCAACCACTTGGGATTTGCCAAACCTTTTTATGGTATACTTATCTAGAAATGGATGATAGGTGAGCAGATCGTCATTTGAATGGCATTGGCAGAATCCATACTAGTTGTTTATTGTTGTGGCCAACTGTTTTTGCAAGTGAACAAAATGCATGGATGATGCAAGTTTCCTGTTTTGGAAATTGATTTTCGATGCATTGATGATTTTCCTGCAGCTGTTTTGGGCTATGGCATAAGCAGTATGAGAAAGCAGAGTCCTTGATGATAGTCAGTTGCAGTATACTTAGTTCTTTATCTTTATTTGTACAACCTTAGTGCATCTTATGGAGAACTAAGGCTTACTTAGGGGGATTGGAATTTATCAAGAGATGAGGAATGCATGCTTCCATCCAGAAAGATCACTTCACTGATGCGTTCACTGCATATGCTTGGGTCGGAAGGCTGAAAGCAATAATACAACCAAGGGAGTAAGGTATAGAAATCAGGTTATCCCACTTAGTATTCTTACCAGATGACTGGATGTAGCTCAATAGTAGAAGAGATACAATGTTGTGGTTTAAATGAGATAAGACCTAAAATATATCAGCTAACGCCTTTCCCTCATAGAGTTAAAAAGCCTTGCCTACTCCCTATCTAGCTTTTGGAGGCTGAGTGGGCAGTTCAATATCCACCATAGCCAATCAGAGATAACTGGCCCAAGGCTATCACTAATTTAAGCAGCCCACTTAATTTGTTGCCTTATTAGTTGCTAAGGCTACTAATAAGTGGCAACCAATGAAGAGATGGGCAAACAAGTGCTGTCATTTCTTGGTACCTGACCTTAATAGGATAAGGTAATCTGAAATAATGCTGGTTCTACGGTCGATTTACTTGAGTTCATTGGGGCAAAAAATCCGAGTTTCCGGAAGTAAAAAGTCTCATGCACGTGTCAGAGTTCGACTAACTCGGGAACCAGTTGAAGAAAGGCTTAGAATAAGTTCCTACAGTTGGTGACTAAATTGAACTTAAATCTATTTGCGTGGCCTAGCCAGAGGATGCAAACGTCACCTCCACTGAGCCACACAGAACTATGAGATATTACCTTCAGAGTAGTGGTTGGGGTCGTTAGCGATGGCAAATGTCTCAGCATCTCTGTGGGGCCTTGTTGCCTCCATTTTTGCGGCCAGCATTAGTGGTGCTCGGTTGATATATATGAATAAAAAGACATGGCATACTTAAAGGGTACTTATGGGTTTCTCAGTTATATTAGTTGTTTTAAGGATTACTGCTGGGTCTTACGAAATTTATTTAGGTAGTCACTTAAATACGAGCTGCACGCGTTTAGGTCAACTTATTCCAAAGCGCTACCAAGCGGAGATTTCCTTCTTGGAAAATAAACTCCTGCACAGAAGCTTTATTTATTTTATTTTATTATTATTATTATTTTTTTTTTTTTGAAAGACTTGACAAAGTTGCGTGGCACAATTAAATCATCTAATCTTAACAGGTCAAATGCACTTTTAAGATGTTCATCTCCCTTATAGGAAGTAGTGATCGCTTGTAAACAGGATAAGATAATTGTAATACAAAAAGGCAGTTTAATTTACGGTATATAAAAAATACCCAAATATATAATTATTTAGATAAAAATCATTTTAAAATAAGTCCATAAGAGATTAATATCCTAACAAATAAAGAAAAAAAAACTCTTTATAAATCCTGTCTGGGATTAACTGTTGCAGTAAACGCGATTGGGGAATACTGATTTTAAGGTTCACAGCTGCCATCGCGCACCGGTGTGATGAATACGCAAATTATATTTGTGTATTTTTTTATTTTTTGTATTATAAGTCTCTTGTCTTGTTTACAAGAGATCATTACTGCTGTAAGCGCATCAGAATGCACTTGTCGTTGTGTCACAGTTTATCTACACCAGACTGACATCTGATTTTTCTGCAATCGAAAACCGGATTTTCCAGTACATCCAATTCACCTGAATTCGAATATGAGAGCTATCTATCATAAAGTCAAAATTAATTCCAAATAATTTTGTCCCCCCTCAGTGTAAACCATTATTAAAAAAAGTACCCTGCTTCAGAAAGTTATCTATGATGAGAGCACTTAGAATAAAATGTTGGCTTTAATAGTTCTGTTAACAATTCTTCATTACATGAAATTGGTTCCTTTCTTTGTCTGAATAATGCGGTAATCTTCTTGTCTTCAGTATTTTGATATACACACAATCAATACCGAACATTTTAGAACAAAAACACAACTTTCTTCTTGAAACAAAATGTTTTGTTTCACTGGTTGATAGAAACACAGGGTTAAACAAATTGACATTAGATGAAAACCAGTACTGGAATTTGCTTTCCAAAGTTGAGTTACTGTTCATTCTTTAGAAACAAGAACAATGCTAGTGGCGTTCTTCTAGATTTTTATTTTCTAGTGGTTTTACACTATTTGGAAGAAATATCTACCTTCAGATAAATCTAGAGTTCTCCGCACATAAATACTTATGACTCTTTCTCTTCTCTAAACAGGAACCTATTTGTCTGTCTGTGGCTGATGTCTGTGTCTTCAAACTGCCATTATATAATTCAATAAGGCTCTCCTTGAATGGCAGGACGGAACAACGTGTAAAATGAACTTTCAGATAAGAAAAGCAGTTTTTCACTCAAAGGAAAATAATGATAGTCTTGATATTTGTTAACTTCTAATGAATGCAGTTCTTGACCATCAAAATTGCTACCGCGATCACACTTACGAAACGTTTGCCGTAGTTTAGCAATACTTTATAACAAACTAAAGTTAAAACTGTTTTAATAACATTTTAAAATGATTTTTTTTAACATATTTCTGTATTTTCTTTGTGAAGATGAAGACAAGTGAATTAATTTTAGTGATGAATTTCGTGACAGAGTATTAAAAGAAACTTACATTATGGTAAAATGGAAAGGGTTGTAGAAAGAAAATATATTTTATTATTCCAATTTCTTTCCAATTTTTTGTCCTAAATTAGAAACATTGATTTCTTTTCTAAACTTATTTGTTGCTCTGCTCCTTTCAGTTGATAATACATAAGTCATCTAATTTTAAAAAATAATAAAATGTGGTGTATTTGAATGAAAGTCATCAGATGCTCCACAATAGCGTCCTCTTAAGAAATAAATCTCTTTAAGACTCTTGTTTTTATTTCATAAAAGTTTTTTTTTTCTTTTGGAAGATGGTCTTAAATTATCACTTCCAAACTTTTTCCTACTACTACTAGAATTTTCTGCTATTTAGGAATCGGTGACTTCCTTCCAATTCCCTTCGGAGGCTTCTGGTTGATTTTTTTCTGAGTTTTCATTTGAATAAAAGTTGTCTTCGACAAATTTATCTCCATAAGAATCAATTCTTTTATCAAATTCTCAATCTCGTTTCTTAATTTTGCTTCTTTCTGATGTAAAATCTCCTTGTCAGATTCTGCAGACTGACTATCAGATTTATATTTCTAATCTAATAACAGTTCAGAAGTCAACATTTTAAATAGATTTATAATTATCCTCACTCGAGTTTAAGCCTTTAGAAAGATAAATCTGATAGTTGGGCTTATGCTTATTCATCTAGCACCTGTGTAGCTCAGTGAAGGTGGTATGTGCCCTCCACAGCGCTAAATCTGCCAAAGAGAGAATGTCGTAAGTTAAACTGTTTTTCCTTTTAAATTTATTTGCTACTCTGCTCTGCTTCTTTCAGGTGTCGATTCGTTAAAGGATTGTACTTCCCAATATGAGAGCCAAGGGTCAAGCGCATAAATAGCAAAGAAAGATTTTCCATAATACTGAATGGACTGCAGAACAATAAAAAAAAAAAAAAGAAAGAAAGAAAGAACAAGTTCCAACTTTCACTTTCTTTTGGGAAAGTGTAGATAAATCTGCTTTATTGACTTATTCAACAAGCCCATTATATTGCAGCCAATATGCTGACATAAAAATCTCCACTTTCATTGATTTGTATTACAGACTTGTAATAAAAATTCCGAGATAAAATTAAATCTTTGATCAGACGAATGTTTCTGGATATTCTTTCTTACAAATGATTCCTTCAATAGAATGTGTCGTTAATGTGCTAGCCTTCTGGACTTGAATAGAAAAAGCTTCTGGTAACCTCACCATATCTACAACTACTATGAATCTGTTTTCTAAATATGATTGTGGAAAGGAAAATTATGATATCCACAACCAGGTGCTAGAAAGATCTTTCAGGCAATTACACTGATTCAATTGGTGCCTTTCATACCCAAATCATTCATTTGAGTCCAGGTGAACAGAATTTTACATACAACCTTCATTTACCATAAGAACAACTATATCTTAAATATGATCGAAAAGTGTCCACAGAGATTGGCAAACCCTGCCATTCCATTCCATCGTGTTAAGACCGTCACATACATACATACATACATACGGATCTTCAAAACAAATCACTAAAGGACCTCCATATGCTCCCTTTTGGAAACAAAAGACATTATAGGAATTTATTTAAGCAATTAAATTCTTCATCTCAGTTTGCAAAATCGGCGATTTTGCAAACTGAGAATACATATATTCTCAGTTTGAATATATTTTTATTTTGAATAAAATTCTCAGTCTCAATTGAATACATATATTCAATTTCGGCGATTCACGAAATTGAATATATGTATGCATTTATAAATTTGATGACCTGTCGAAATGGAATATGAATCCATAGTATTAAGAAGTCCAAGGAACAACATTCTATGTTGACTCTCGCCAAAAATAGGACTTTTTCTACCCACTGCTTCTACCAGTTTCCAAGTCAGTTGATCTTTGGCAAAGGCAAGAGGGTTTTCTTTTCCTCTCTCTTTTTCAGTTTATCGTCCCGTATACTGAAAAAAATCAATCGTAGAATTCCCACTATTTCAGATTGATATATATATATATATATATATGTGTGTGTGTGTATTTCGTTAGGTTAGGGACCACAAGATGGCGATACTTGTCTCGCCATCTTGTGTCGTTTAAAATTAGAAATGGTCTTGGACCATATCGTTTAAAATTAGTCTTGGGCCAGCTATCTCTAACTAGCTAAGATTGCGGAATGAAGAGCCGTTAGTGGAATTTTAGTTTATATATATATTTAGAATTGCCGGCCTGGTTGGCAGAGTAGATAGTGTATCCACTCTCCACTCAAAAGGCTGCGGGTTCGAATCCCGCCGTAGGCATGGATGTTTGTGATTGTCTGTGAAAATAGTGGTGGTGGTCGTCGGTAGATGGCGTTGGTATAGACGATGAAGGTAGTTGCAGCTAGTAGAGTGGTGGAGACGAGTCTTTGGACTCCCTGGAGGTGTTATGTAATAATAATAATAATAATAATATAATTTCAAAAAGACTCATTCTCTACATCACTTGAATCCCCGAATTTGTAAACTGAAATTAAGAATAATTGCTGCAATATTTCTAAAAAAAAAATCTAACGTCTTTCATTATCAAGTAGGAGTAGATTAAAGTATCATAATCTTAATGCTTAGAAAGATCAGTAAGCACTTGGTATCCCTGCCCAGGGAATCACCTAAGACTATTAGAGATTCTAGAGTCATCAGAAAAGAGAAAGGGGGAGAGTAGTCTTAAACCCTAACAGACGTATATATTATACGTCTGTTAGGTTTTATATATTATACGTCTACCAAAGTTCAACTTTGAGTGACATTATTTGATTTTCATATTCTTTTTTAAAATAAAGAGTAAAAAGTAGAAGTTAATTTTTAAAAAGTAATTGATCATTCTGTATCCTGGTATTTTTGGCGAGAGATCAAATCTCCTTTGATAAAAAATAAATAAATAAAAGAAAAATGGGAAAAAAGAAATCCGAAAAAGAAAAAACCCTGTCTTCAAAACGTTTTTGGGACCTGATGTCATCTTTTCAAGTAGCGTAACAGAAGGATCCACAGAAGTACAATGCAGAGACCCAAAGAGAGTATTACTTCAAACATAGAGCATAAAATTTAAAGGAAAAAAAAAAGAATTATTTTCTAATGTAGATTCAAAAGAAATGAAAAGGATTGCAAAGATTATCAGGTAAGAAATTTCTTTTCTTTGTATGCTTGACATCATGGCATTCCAAGAAAAAAGCAAAATCTAGTTTGTATATATATATATATATAAAGAGCAAAAGAAAATGTAGTTTCCCAGTGTTATGAACATCAAATAAATATCATATTGCTTTTAAGGTTAAATAAACTTTAATTTAAAATTTTCCACTTTCTCGAAACGAAGTCAAGGTAGCCATCATTCTTGTATTGAGAGTTAAATATATCAGCAAACGAATACATTTTTGAAATAGGATTGGCTTTACATACATATTCCGTTAAGATACATCTGAAGTCTATTTAGTATAGTATGGTTGACTATGCGACTACTGGGAATGTAGGCGTATGTAATATGGAAATGTTTTTACGAAGTTAAAAAACTTAGCTGGATCGGAATAATAGGACTCGCCTACTTCCTATAAGGGTGCAAAATGCGGTATCTGATTAATATTTTATTATTATTATTGTACAGACACCTCCATAGAGTCCAACCAATTCACTCATTCCCAACACTCCAAACAAAAAAATCTAGTCTTCACCTCTACTAACAACACCTTTATTCAACCTCCAGGGATGATCTCTTAATCTGGCCCCTCTAGCCAAGTGCTCAAACATTTCTTCTGCATCAGTCCTATAAAGCCCTTTAAGCAACTTCAATGTTTTTATCATATCCCCCTGTTTTGCTCCTATCAACCAACTTCTGCAATCCACACATTCCTTATGAGGATAGTTCCACCCTCGAACCATCCTCATGGGGAACATTCAACTGACCACTTACCATCTTGGCTGCTGGCCACTGAATCCTCTTCACCACTTCTTCATCCACAAAAATCTCAGGAGATCAGACCTGAGCAGACTAATCCAGATGTGCATGTATCATGACCTTATAAAGTGGAATAAAGTTTCCTTATCTCTACTTGTTAGTGTGTTTTACAATAGATAAGTAATCTTATGAGTTACCTTAGCAATATGTCTTCTAAATTTTAAATCTCTGTCTACCAGCAATCCTGAATCTCTAGTTTCATCTATTTTTTGGAGTAGAGATCGATCGATGTGGTACACAGCTTGTAATTTATTAATCCCAAAATGCATAACTTTACATTTCTCCATATTAATCCGATACCTATTATATTTTACCCATACTGACAGCCTATTTAAATCATCCAACAAGCTCTCAACATCATCTCTTGATTAGCTACTAATCTATCTAATTTTGGATCATCTGCAAACAATTGATATTTCCTTTCAGGTAATTTCCTATATCATTTATGTATAGAGTAAACAGTAATGGTCTCAGCAATGAATCTTGCAGCAAAATACTAATCACCTGTTTTCGCCTTCTGTCCCTCAATATACCACTTTTTCATATCTGTCCAGCAACCATCTTCTTATCCACATAACCAGTGTAATATCCTTCCATATTTCTTCTAATTTGTGAAACAGAGTTCCGTGAGGTATTCTATCTAATTCCTTTGCAAAATCCAGCAGAATCATCGTGCAGCCATTTCTTTTATCCAACTCAGCTGTTACTCTATTAAAAATAGTTTGTCAATTACTAAGGCATCACTGACCCTTCACAAAGCCATGTTGACCCTCATACAGTAGCATATTATTATCCACCCATTCTTGAATTCTCTTTTTGGCCAATTGTTCCAGTACTTTTACCATCACACCTGAGATACTGATTGGTCTATAATTTGTACTGCACTCTTAGAACCTCCCTTATAGGGAATTACCCCCCCCCCCCTCTTTCCACTCTCTTGGAGCTGCGATTTAAATGAAGGAGCCCACTTATAGGTATTGTCAGTTCCTTTGCACATTCTTGCAAAACTTGAGATGATAACTCAACTATTTTATCTGCTTCTGTCACCTTGTGACCATCAGCATTCATTAAGGATAAATTTCCATAGTCATTCTTCCTCTTGAAAAGTAACGAAAGAACTCGCTGGAATTTCCTTTGACATGCTCGGCTAGATTCTTTAAACTGATCTGATTTTGTCTTTCGTAATCTGATTTTGTCTTTGCTTGCCATGCTGGTCGCCATTCTTTCCTGAACCTTGTGCTATTCATGCGTTTGCTAGTCACCTTTCTCATTATATATCCTCCTCAGCATTTTCTTCTTCTGAAGCGCATGCTTAATAATATTACTCATCCATATAACACCTACCTAATTAACCTTACTTACCTTAGGTATACAATTTAATAGTGCTTCCTCTAGATGACTCTGAACTTTCTCTCCTGCACTATTAACATACTTTCCTTGCAGTGTTTTATGCCATGGCAAAGGTTCAAGCTTCCTCCTAAGCTTATCATAATTATATGCTTTGTAGTGATACATATACCCCTTTATAACAGAATTATCCTCATGTTATACAATATCCCAAGTCAATACAGCATGGTAACTTTCGCCAAGGAAGCAATGTGGCCACCTTGGTTATGGATAGCTCTTCTGATCCTATGACCAGATCCAATACTCTCACAACCCTAATCACCCTCCATGACATGCTGCCAAGTAATTATCTCTTAGTAGGTGTATAATTTCCAGATGCCATGGGCTTCTTCATTCCACTCTGTATCTCCATAGTTGATGTTCCCCCATAATGATCACTCAAGCTACATTCATTGTACTAATTTCCAAGTATTTTTCTAATATATCCAAGTATCAGGCACGGATCTAAGGTAAGGGGAGGATTCTTTCCCTTAAACAAAAATTGGAGGAGAAAAAAGTATATATATATATATATATATATAACCTGAACAAAGGAAGGAATAAAATACTAAAATGACAATGAAAATTTCTTAGCATTGTAAGAAAATAACTTTTATGGCTGTTCTTTCAGTTAAGTCGCGCTCTTTCGCTGTAAAATTATTTTCTGCTTGAGTCATAAACGCTTGTATATCTTAGCAATGCTTACTATCAAAATGAACTATGTTCAAATCACAGACTCATTCATCGAGAAGAAAACCAGCAAAGTAAATTTCATTTCATTTTATATTTTTGCTGAATTTCAAAGTTTGCATCTTTTTCGAAATAGAAAGCATAATTTTATATTATTTCTCAAGCTTTTTTCTTTGCACAAAGTATACTTTGTGCTTTTAAAAAGGTGAAGTGAAATTTTTAATAAAAAAAAATGATAGGGGTGTCAAAGATTGGTCTCTGCTAGCTCTTACTTGCTTAATTTCTTATTCCTGTTCACTCAACTGAAAGCATAGGGCTTCAAACATAGAGCTCCATTGTGACTCTTTTCTGGCCATTTTTTGTGGAATTATTCTTAAACATTTATTTACACAACTTTGTAAATAAATGTTTAATACTTTAACGTTTAAAACTTTTTTCCTAATTGCTTTTGTTGATGTCCATGTTTGTGATGCAGATAGTAGAACTAATTTAATATTCGAGTTAAATAATCTGATTTTGTTTTTTAAACCAATTTCCTTTCATCTCCATATTTTCCATAACCAGTGCTTTTTTTCTGGCGGTACACAGTACTGGCACCTTTTTTGTTAAGTTTTTAAAAATTTGCGATTTATTGACAGCAAAATGTATTATATATATTCCGGTAGATAGTACTGTGTTCAGGATATGAATTTTCAGGTTTGATTACTCATGACTTGGTACGCTGCTTTCCTGTTTCATAGGTTGGTACGCAACCGGAAACAGGAAGTTGTGTTCACTTCTGATTGCTTCCAATATCAGTTTATCAGTTCTATATTCACTCTGCAACAGGCAGGTGTTCACGCGAGTTTTGAATTAATCTAAGTTAAATCAGTGCAATCATTGTTCAAAAGAAATAAAATAAGTACTGTAGTTAGTTTATGCCAATGAGTATAAAAAGGAAGTCTGAAGAAGCAGAAATTGTTGAATCTACTTATGATCCTGTAAAACAGAAAGTAGCACCGAAAATTCACTGGGTGGAGGAGATCACGAAACCAAGACCGAAGATCCACGTGGTCAAAAGGAAGCAGATTCTGATAATAATTGGCCCGAATGTTGGACACTTTTGCAGAAAAATGACTTCTGCAAGAGAAACGAGTGACTGTATGTCAAGAATAAAATGTTGGGCTGTAAAGTGTTTCGTGATGCCGGAAGTCTTGCTGTCGATAAAAACATGGGAACGAAAATTTCAGCGGAGTGGGCAAATGGTAAAATCAGTCATTTTGGAGAATTTTGCAAAGAACAGTTAATGTCATTAAGAAAAAATATTTACGATCATAAGGAGATGCAGCGCACAAAGCGGGACAAAAAATAAAATCTGAAGCAAAAAATGAAACATTAGAGAAAGTTTTCCTAAATACTTTGTCTCATAATAAAGACGTAACAGGAAAATGTTTCGAGCCGCTTACCAAGTTGCGAGGAGAAGACAATCATTTAACAACTTTGAAGATGAAATAAATTTACAGGAACTTAATGGCCTAGACATAGGATATATTCTTCATTCTGCAAATGCTTGCATTAACATTGTGAGCCATATCGCAAATGAAATGAGAAAAACATTATAATATAGTGAACTCCAAGAACAAAATATCGTTACTTATTGATGAATCGAAAACTGTGAGTAACACAACAACACTGATTGTTATTGTTCATGTAGTTTTCCCTGAACTTTCGGCTCCTGTTAGTCTTTTCCTAGATTTGTTCGAATTATCAGATGTAACTGCTAGAGGAATTCTAAACTCTTTAGTTAGTCATCTTGAGTGTTTAGGATTATCTGAAGATTACTTAAAGCAGTATTTATTGTTTGTAACTTGTGATGGTGCAGACGTGTTGTTTGGTGTGAGTAATGGTGTAAGGAGGCGAATGCAAGAGACGTTTCCTACAGTTATTTTCTGGTAGTGTGCTAGCCATCGCTTTGAATTGTCTGTTAGTGACACAGTGAATAATGTGACAGGAGAGAATCGCTTTAAGAGTTTGATGGACAAACTTTATGTGACTTAAGAATGCTAGGAAACTACAGGAATAAGCAGCGACTCTAGAACTTCAACTTCTTAAAATTGGCAGAATTGTAAGCGCTCGCTGGGTTGCATCTAGCTTTCGCATTGTTTCTGCAGTGTGGCATGACTTTAAAGCCCTCATCCATCACTTTCTGGAGGCAAAAGAAGACAGCAAAAGAAGCAAAACAGATCTCTTGTTTTATGAGCCTTTTAAGAAAAATGATATCATGCAAGTTTGTTCTTGATTTAGGCCTTATGTGTGATGCTCTCCAAGAAAATAACAAGGTTATTTTCCTCCCTGACTTACTGAATTAAGTCAAGAATTACAAGAAAGAAATATTGACTTGTACAAAGCAGACAGAAAGATAAAGAATACAGTTCAACTTTTTGAAGAAAGGATTGAAAATCCTGGTCTGTACTACAGTATTTCTCTTCAAAGTCAGAAGGACATGAAGTTTAAAGGGATTGAGTTCCACAAAAATGAAAGACACTGTCCTAAAATTCAGGCAAATCAGCATCATCTCCTAAAAGGAGATGATGCTGATTTGCCTGAATGTGCTAAGATTTTAGATTCCAAGTATTGTCCAGAAAATCCTGGGAAGCATCTGATGGTGAAGCTGAAATTAAAAAGTTAGCACGCACATTTCGCTTAAATGAAAGAGAAGCAGTTCGTGGTTTCCGTGAATATCTTCCAGAAAATAAAGTCCAGCACACTTTGGGCACAATTGCAATATCTTTTAGTGAATATGAAAGGGGTTTCTCTCAGATAAATCTTGTAGTAACTTCATCTAGGTCATCTCTGATTGTTCGGAGACAACTGATGCACTGATGTTCATAAGGATAGTAGGACCTCCTCTCACTCAGTTCAACCCTAGCAAATATCAGAGGACATGTAAAAAGTGTGGAAGTTGCTGTAATAACAACATCTTCATGATGAGTACCGGCACCTTTTTTTCCAGAAAAAGCACTGTCCATAACATTTTAAAAATTCTCTCTGCTCTCTCTATCTTAGATTTTATATCTCGCTTTGCTCCTTGCTGTTTATTTATTATTGATCCTAGTCAATTAAAATTCTTCATTGTTTCTAAACTTTGAGATCTAGTACTATTTCTTCTTTATTTATTATTTATTTTCGTTATTTTTGTTTTCTTTTATTTATTCCAAAAGCGCCTCCATAGCGCAATTGGAAGAACGATGGTACGTTGCACTCTTCGATTGGAAAAGGCCTAAGTTCGATTCTCGTTGTGACGAGAGATATCTTTATATGGGAATTTTTCAATTTAAGGCAAGTTAGCCAATCTCATACGGAGGAAACAGGGTTATTTTCTTCCCGAAAAATTGGGGATTTTCATCCCCCCATACAGACAAATCGGCCTTCCGGACACATGCAATTTACAGACAAAAAATACAGTCATACCCCGACTAATGCGAATCAGGAGTTATGCGGTTTCTTATATGTACGTATTCCCGTCCCGCTTCACGCCTCACCACTAGTCGTATCTTTCAGGCGCCGGCCGCATTCGCCAGTATCGCACATGCTGTGAACAAGCACTCACGTGTTTGCGCGGTCTCCATTCATACGCGATTTTTATAGTCTACAAACCTTGCGATTGTTTCATGTTATATTCTTGATAAAAATTTTATCACATAAAAAATAATAATGTCGTCCAAAAGAAGCAAGTCCAATTCTTCTACTGCTAGCAAGAAAAGAAAAACATTGACTTTGGAAACAAAACTCAACATTATTAAGGATTTTGAAGGCGGAATGAAATTTTGTGAGCTAGAAGAAGTTCGATCTACAGGAATCCACTGTAAGAACAATCATAAAAGAAAGGTTTACAGATTTTGGAGGACATAGATTCTAACGAGGAACGAATTGTAGCCACAAGGCAAGGAATAAAAAAATCATTGGCTTGCTATGAAGAAATTTTGCGTGACAAGAAAAAGACATTATGCCGTCAGACGAATCTATTAGATGTTATGAAACCTTCGACATCGAAATAACTTTCTTTTTTTTTTATGTACGAAAAGTTACAATTATGATTATATTTCTTAAAATATATAGGTGTTTTTGTAAACCTTTGGTCCCAATTGTATGTTTGTATATATATATAAATTACATGCAAAATTATACCCCGAGTTACGCGAATTCGACTTACGCGCTTTTTGTTGGTCCCACCTACCGCGTAACTTCGGGGTTTTACTGTATTAGCGGTGGTATCAGGTATCTGCTTGCTTTTTTAAATATAATTCTTCTCTATCTGTATATATTACATTGCATCAGAGAAACCATTTTTTAGTATATTTTTTGCAATCATTTTCGATATATTTGCTCTGATGATGCTGACAGCACCTCTCACTGGAAATAGTAGCATATTACTAACTGATATAATTTTTCGTGTCTTCTTTTCCTTAAAGTGTTATTACGGTTTCCAACAGACATGGAAGATACCATACGAGCTCTTTGAAGCTGGGTTTCATGTGAAATCAGGTTAACCCATCATTAGCTACTGAGAATGTTATTCCTCACATTGGATATTGAAGTCATATGCACATTCAGGTGACTTATGCATAGTTCATTCAATATATTATGACCATCATCCTAATAGATCGTAAATTCCCTTCTGATATCAGAAATGCTGCGTGCCATGGACTCTTCAGGACCTCTGATCCTTGCAGGAGGTAGCAATGCCATACCAGTGTGCATGTCGTCTCCTGCATGTCGATGAAAAGCAATCCTGATCCAAAGGGTCAGGATTACTTTTCATCGACCTGCGATCGTTTTGGATGAAGGACTCAAACTCCTGATCTCTTAAGTTATGTAATCGTAGAAATTCTGTATGAGAAAAAAAGGCCAGTGAATTCGATGGTCGTCATAACATCTAGAAGTCACTATTCCTAAGAATCACCCTGTCTCTCTCTCGCAATACCGACAATGTGATGGGACGCATGGGGATCAGGATTCCACCAGATTTCCGGAAGACATCGCTCATACCATAACGTTGTTTATTTCTGCAGGAATGACTTTTTCTCCAGGTAGTAGACTAATCTTCCACCTACCATCCACACCATATCTGGAAATTAGATTCATTCAACAGGGTAACTTTTTCTCTGGTCTGAAATGTCTCTCAGATATAAACTGTACACGTAACAGTCGATGATTAGAGATTAAACATGGTTATGTTAACTAAGAGCTTACTTTAAAAAGCAAAAACAGACAGGGCGCGTTAGTTTATGGCCTGTTCGACACCGCCACCTTGTTAAATTCCATGGTTAGCCTTTCCATAGTTTATCATCTTATGCAAGGCCAGGCATCCTGCGTTGATCAAGGGCGTTACTGAGTCTTTAATGGGACATTCATATCCCATTAACTTTCCTACTTAAGCTTCAATGATGCTCAAGATGAACTTACTGATGCTTAAAAAGGATATCATACTAATTAACATAGGGCTATACTGAAGTTCAGTTAAGCAGTTAGAACTGAAGTTTTAATATATATATATATATATATATATATATATATGAAAAAGTTTTAATGACTGTTACTGAGAGATAAAAAGATGACAAATATATTTAAAAAGATACTACTAGTTTACTAGTTTCGTTGAATAGATCAACATCCTCAGGTATCACAATCAAAGAAATATATAAAAAAATTACAGAGACTTAAAATTGTAATTACAGAACAAGTATAAAAAGACAGTAGCGTGTTTGAAAAACAAATGCGAGTATGAGTTCCAAACAAACGTATACTACGCGCTATCGCGAGTGCGCCAGTACTGAACAGAAGCAACGTGTGCGTCAGAGAGATTGTAACTCAAGCTGTTGTTGATATGAGAGGAATCCAGAGAAATTTCCCTGGATTCGACACTCTATCTTTCTTTCGAGTTCATCGTAGCACGCATGGATGTTAGAAGTTTGAGTCCAGTTTACAATGTGTTGGTGGCCTTCGTCTGAGTTAGCTGAAAAGAGAACGTGGCTAGAGAGAGAGCTAGCTCTAGTCCTGTTATAGGAGATATCTCTACGGTGTTCATCCAAACGTAGAAGGATGGATTTGGCAGTCTGCCCATAGTATGGCTTTCCACAATCACACAAAATCTTGTACACTCCTGGAAACTGAGTAGGAAGATGTTTCTGTTTATGTTTGCTAAGTAATGAACGAAGTTTTGGACGCGTAGTGAAGCAAGTTTTGAAGTTAAATTTCTTGAGAATCTTGGCCAGTTTTGGTGAGAGAGAGCTGATGTAAGGCAAGGAGATGACGGCTCTTGGGGAAGAGGGAACTTTTTCTTAAAAAAACTTTCATTAACAATGGTTTCTCTCCAAAGAAAATTGACAAATTTCTTTTCCCCAGGCACTCAACTACTTTTGAAGATCCCTCTTAATTCTAATATGTATATATTAGAATTAATCTATTTATCTCTCTCTCTCTCTCTCTCTCTGTACATATATATATATATTATATATATATAATATATATAAAGCTTAATAAAAAGAAGTAGAACAGTAACAGTCATATTTGAATAGGTGACCGCGTGCTACCGTTGGCATGAGTTGAATGTGTGCGACAGCTAATTTTAGAGCGCCAGTACTGGATTACAGCGCTATGGGAATCAGGCAAACTGTAGCTTAGATTGTTGTTCAAGTATGAAGGGTCCAGAACTATTTCTTTTGATTCGATAATTCTTCTTTCAAATTCATCCTTACATATATATAAATTAGTAGTGCGTTTCCAATCAACTTGGTGCGGCCGTTCTTCAAGGTTAGAGTTTGCCGAGAAGAAAACATGACTGGAAAGGGCGCTCGCTCGTGTTCTACTGTAAGCGATGTCACGTCTATGTTCCTCAAGACGAAGTGAAACAGAGTTATCTGTCTGGCCAAAATAAGGTCGACCACAGTCGCACAAAACTTTGTAAACACCAGGAAAATGCAGTTGGTTGTGTTTTGGTTTTGGTCGACTCAGAAAAGAACGAAGTTTTGGCAGAGTAGTATAGTAGGACTTTATGTTGAATTTCTTCAAAATCCTAGATAGTTTTGTGGTAAGAGAGCTGATAAATGGTAACTGTATATTAGTGATAGGGTTGGAATTATCTTCTTGTCGAGGATGTTGGCGTGGTCTCAAACGTTTAGTGATGCTACGAGACGAATATCCATTATTTAAGAAGGTGGTTAAGTTAATTATTTAAGAAGGAAGTTAAGCTCTGTTTGAAGGTCTTCTTCTGTGGAAGTGAGACATCTTGCTCGATGGGCAAGGGTGGAGATGATTCCCAGTTTCTGAGGAGGGAAGTGATGAGAAGAGCCATGTAAATATCTATCAGTGTGAGTGGTGTTTCGAAAAAATTGAAAATTTAAGACAATCAGGTAATCTGCTGACCTTTAGATCCAACAAGGGGAGAATGCCGTTAATCTCTAGTTCTGATGTGAATTTAATGTTCTGATGTTGATTATTTAAATGGTTTAGGAAGTTTTGCAGTTCCTCTAAATTATGTCCCGAGATAAGGAAGATGCCATCAGTGTAGCGTAACCACAGTTTAGGTTTTAAAGTAGCTCAAGAAATAGCTTTCTCTTCAAAATCTTCTAGAAAATGTTAGCTAAGACTGGGGCTGCCCTTAGCTAACCCACTAGTTTGTTTGTATATTTTATCTTCATAGCAGAAAGAGCCGGAATTGATGCAGTGAGTTAGAAGAGCAAACATTTTTTTAGAAACCTTGTCCTTAAGAAGAGTCAGAACTTCATCTGTAGGTACATTCGTAAACAGAGACAAAATGTCAAAATTCACAATTCTGTCATAATCTATAAGATTAAAATTTTTTATTTTTGAGATGAAATCTTCAGAGTTTTTGATGAAGGAGGAGGAATTGCCAACAAAATGTTTTAAAGAAGCTGCAAGATATTTAGACAGATTGTACGTAGATGAGTCAATACCTTCCAAAATAGGTCTTAAAGGAGTGTCAGCCTTATGGATCTTAGGAAGAAGATCCATACAGAGCCCAAACATAGCTTAACTTCCTGAAAAACACCTTCTTAAATAATGGATATTCGTCTCGTAACATCACTAAACGTTTGAGACCACGCCAACATCCTCGACAAGAAGATGATTCCAACCCTATCACTAATATACAGTTACCATTTATCAGCTCTCTTACCACAAAACTATCTAGGATTTTGAAGAAATTCAACATAAAGACCTACTATACTACTCCGCCAAAACTTCATTTTCTGAGTCGACCAAAACGAAAACACAACCAACTGCATTTTCCTGGTGTTTACAAAGTTTTGTGCGACTGTGGTCGACCTTATTTTGGCCAGACAGATAACTCTGTTTCACTTCGTCTTGAGGAACATAGACGTGACATCGCTTACAGTAGAACACGAGCGAGCGCCCTTTCCAGTCATGTTTTCTTCTCGGCAAACTCTAACCTTGAAGAACCGCCGCACCAAGTTGATTGGAAACGCACTACTAATTTATATATATGTAAGGATGAATTTGAAAGAAGAATTATCGAATTAAAAGAAATAGTTCTGGACCCTTCATACTTGAACAACAATCTAAGCTACAGTTTGCCTGATTCCCATAGCGCTGTAACCCAGTACTGGCGCTCTAAAATTAGCTGTCGCACACATTCAACTCATGCCAACGGTAGCACGCGATCACCTATTCAAATATGACAGTTACTATTCTACTTCTTTTTATTAAGCTGGAAAGTTCATGTTTTTTACCTTGTTATTTTTATAAGTCTTATATTTTTTCTTTATCACCTGAAGAAGTCGGAGCACCGATTAAACTAGTCGTGATTTATTAAAGGTTTTTGTTATACTTCCTCGGGTTCTAGTCAGTTAAATTAATTTTATAAATAAATAAATATATATATATAAATATATATAAACATACAAATATATATATATATATATATATGTATATATATATATATATATATCAATCAGCTAACTCCTTTATAAGGAGTAGGAAGGTCGCCTTTGCAGTATCTAAATTTTGCAGAATGAATGGACTTTTAATGTCTATCAGTGACCATTCAAGGAAAACTGGCCCAAGACTATACATAAATTCGGGAACGGCTAAAAATAATCACTATCTCGTGGTCCCTAACACAATATTTTGTTGCCTGAAACAGTGTGAAAGGTATGCTCGATTTTCTTGAGTTTACAAGACAAAACTGAGTTTCCGAGAGAAAAATCCCGTTCGCGCGTGCCACAGATCGATTAACTCGGGAACTGTTTTGGTCGAAGAAAGGCTTAGAAATGTTATTCTAACCTTCGACTAGAATCCTACTTAAGGCCTTCTTCGGGCAACCTAACGCTCTGATGCAAACTCCATTTCTGAGCTCACAGGCCTTATATATAATTAATTTAAGCCCCTGTGTAGCTCAGTGGATTTGGCATTTGCACACCCCTTCGCTTGACCGCACGAAGGAAGACTTGCTTTCGAATCTAGTTGCCGACTAGAGTAAATTTAGGCCTGGTTGGCAAAGTGGTTAGCGTATCCACTCTCCAACCAAAAGGTTGCGGGTTCGAATCCCACGTGGGCATGGATGTTTGTGTGGTGTGTGAAAATACCAGTGATGGTGGGCAATAGATGGCGTTGGTGTTGTATT